>NC_068992.1:9777625-9785482 GCF_001194135.2 Octopus bimaculoides
AGGGAGGGTGAGAATAAAGAGAAAGCTAGGAAATGTTAGAGAGGGGGAATGAAAGAAAGAAGAGTGGAAAGAATGAAGTAAGTGTGAAGGGGCTGAAAGAAAGAAAGAATGAAAGAATAAGAGAGTCGTACACAATTTATGTGCATGTAAAATATATATATATATATATATATGTGTGTGTGTACTTACATATAAGAGACCAAAGTGTATGTACGCCACAATATGTATATGTGCGTGCGCATGTGCATGTGCATGTGTGTGGGAAGAGGGAAGAGAAAAGAGTGAGGCAGAGAGTGAGGAGGAGGGGGGAGGATCTGTCAGTCAAAATGAAATAGCAGAATGGATTAAAAGAGAATCTGAAGGAAAGCTAGAAAAATAGAAGAAAATCAATTGTATTAGTGTATCAAGAGAGGCAATGATCCTAACAAGAAAAATCTAGCAACTGGAATGGTATTGATAGAGTAGGAAGGCTTCAATTTGCAGTATTTACCATGCAGTTTATAAGATTCTTTGAAAGACACTGGAATTGTTTGTTCGAAACACCAGAAACAACTGCAAGATTAATGGAAGAGACGATGATTCTTGTCTCTATAAATTCTGACACTGCCATTAATTAACTATGAACTTTGCGTAAGAATGCTTTTCATAATCTACAGTATTCTTCTTTGAAATATGAGATGGAACAAACCAAAAATAGAAATAACAGTAATAATGAAAGAATAATATTCCATTGAAAATAGAAAACAAAAAAAAAAGATTCCACGTTTGGAGTAAGGAATGGTGTACAGTTCAATAACAGCGAGTTCTAAGATCAAAATAAAAGTTGGTAAGAAAGAAAGTGAATGATGCATAGAAAGAAATTTGTAAAGAATATTGGTTTCTTTTTAACAAAACCCAACAGGAAGTTGTGTGTCTTAATAAGAAAGTGAATAGGAAGTTTCGAGTTCATGTCTTCTCAAAGAATGTTAGTGTCACTAGTGAAGAATTTACATTAATAAATAGCTGGAATCAAGCTATAGGTTAAACATGCCTATAGCTTACCTGTTTCTCTATGACAATTATCAGCTTTGAAGGGGAAAAAAAGTATTTTAAATAGAAAAATCAAATATAAAAAATGGACTTGCAAGTCATACATTAAAAATATAACTAATTATATGATGTGTTTAACGATGGAGAGGAAAAAAAGAAAAACAGAAATAAAACACGGATAGTTTAGTTTATTTAAGTTTTATGACAAACATTTTGTAAACAAGGATGTTACTGGTTGAAGGTTTCCCAAAAAAGAACAATCACTGGGTCACTGCATTTATAAAGAAGAGAGAGATGGGGGGGGAGGAGTGGAGTGATGGCGGTGATATACAACTTGGTCAAAACAAATACATGCTTGAACATATATTTAGTCATATACACTGGCAAGAGATATACATGCACATACATACATACGTACATATATATATATATATATATATATATATATATATATATACAGACATGACAGAAGTAAATAGACAGCCTTATAATAATTAAAATTTATCTAAATCTGAAATTATACATTCAAATTATTTATTAATTATTATAATGTAAATATCTAATATTTAGTAGAAATGCCCTTTGCATTTTTCAATGCAAGGATCCTATAAGGCATGCTACTGATCAAATGATGAATATTCTCTTGGAGAATTTTTTGCCAAGTTTCATGCAGTAATCTCAAAAGATCTGGCTTTGAGGATGCTTTCTTGTTCTTTTTATGAAGTGTCCTGTCCATTGTGCCCCAGAGGTGTTCAGTAGGGTTCATATCTGGTGACAGGCTTGACCATGGAAGCTTTTTAATGCCATTCTTTTCCAACCAATCTTGGGTTTTTTTTAGCCATGTGACAAGGAGCCCTATCTTCCATAAATAAGGCATCTTTATTTTTTTAAATGCATCTTTAAAAGAAAAAAACATCATAGAACATGATTTGAGGAATGTGATTGTAGAATGCGATTTAGCTGCTACTTCTGGTAGGTCAAGTAAGAATGTAGAACAGTGGCTCCCTTGGTGGTTTGTGGAAAGCAGACTTTTATACAGATCTGACAGTTTCACAACACACTTACATTGATTTATATTCTGAGGTTTTTCTCACCATCTTTCATTGCTGTATTTTTATATCTGAAAGACATGACATATCGATCATTCCATATATTTCACATTTTTTTCCATCTTTTATGACTACGTCTGGTCTGCTGGACTCTATTTTTTACTTCTCTATATACACACACATATACACAATTAATATAGACCACATACAGACAGCTAATGTACTGATACTACATTGATGGTTATTACCACATTAATTTATTTAATAATATTCTCAGATTTCTAACTATATAATTAATTTTCTTTTTTACAATTTTTACTATTGTAAATCTATTTTTCATAGCAGTCATGGATAGGTTGACTTTCGGCTTCTTTGTCATCTTCTTTTTGCTTTTTCTTCCGTTTCAAATCTATTTTCAATAGCTCTCATGGCTAGAATGGCTTTTTACCATTAACTTTTTTATGTCATCCCTTATGATATAAAACCTTGAATGGACGAAAGCCATAGTGGACCCAGCGAGATTTGAACTCAGATGATAAAGGGAGTTTTTACAAAGCTATCGTGAGTAGAATGACTTTCCACAAATTTGAACATTTACATATTGATGGAGGAATCAAATAATTTTTTACAAATGGAAACTCTGTCCAACCTATGCAAGCATGGAAAAAAAAGAGAGACATAAAATGAAAATAATGCTGATGAGGGGAAGAGTGGGATGATGATGATGATGATGGTGGTGGTGGTGGTGGTGGTGGTGGTGGTGAAAATGATGAGGAGGAGGAGGAGGACGACGAGGAGGACGAGGAGGACGACGAGGAGGAGGACGATGAGGAGGACGACGAGGAGGACGAGGAGGAGGACGAGGACGAGGAGGAGGACGAGGACGAGGACGAGGACAAGGACGAGGACGAGGAGGAGGAGGACAAGGAGGAGGACGAGGACGAGGACGAGGAGGAGGAGGACGAGGACGAGGAGGACGAGGACGAGGATGAGGGGGACGACGAGGAGGAGGAGTGGGTACTTTTTTTATTTGACCTTTAGGAGCGGTTATTGTTTGTTAGTTGAGCAAACTAAACTGTGCAGGACTACTGTGCTATATCACAGACCTTGAGTTAACAAGGTAACCTATTAGAAATGGTAATTAAATCTCCCTCAAATTACATCCTACCATCATAAAACGAATGAAAGGATACACTGGAAAATGTACCTCTAGATACACGATATCCGGAAAAAAAAGAAAAAAAAAGATGTTATGATTATGGTTGTAGTGCCTTTAATCATGGCAACTCAATCAGGACAGACCTAGAGCTAAAAAAAGCAACAACAAACCAGTGTATGTAGTCTAACACAAAAACTCACAACCAGGTTTGTATACGTCCCCGTAACTTAGCGGTTCGGCAAAAGAGACCGATAGAATAAACACTAGGCTTCCAAAGAATAAGTCCTGGGGTTGATTTGCTCGACTAATGGCGGTGCTCTAGCATGGTTGCAGTCAAATGACTGAAACAGGTAATGAGTAAAAGAATATAAAATACAAAATAATGATTTTGTTGCTTCGTTTAACAACCTTCATTGGAAACAATTTTCATCCAAGTGTGTGTGCAAAAAATTAAGGGAGTTTCATAATCATAAATGATAGTTGTCCACCTTTTTATGAAACTCTCTATAGAAAGGAGTTTATTTTCACATTCAGTTTCTTTTGCTTTTTAGCATTTTAAATTTCTTTCGTGTTTAATTTTTGTTTTATTCCATAATTAGCAGCAGCAGCAATTTCCTAGACATATGCCACCATTATGATAATAAAATTACCTTTATAATTACTATCATTATCTAATGAAAACATTTATTAATCAGAATAATTATTATAATTGTTATCATTATAATTATATTGGAATATATTTCGGAATATCAGTAATGATATAATCCTTTCTACTATAGGTACAAGGCCTGAAATTTGGTGGGAGGGGGTAAGTCAAACTGGTACTTATTTTACCAACCCTGATAGCATGAAAGGCAAAGATGGCCTCAATGGAATTTGAACTCAGAATGTAGCTGCAGACAAAGTACCGCTAAGCATTTTGCCCGGCGCACTAACAATTCTTTCTACTCGAGGCACAAAACCCGTGTATGTTCATATGTGTGTATGTGTGTATGTTTGTATGTTTATATGTATGTACGTATGTAATGTATGTCTGATTGTACATATGTATATTTGTATGAATGTATGTATGTATGTATGAGCTTGTTTGTCAAGAGCAGGACTTACTAGTAATATAAGATCTCATGACAGTATTTATCAATTGAAGAGATGGCCTTCTTCTGTAAAGAAGTGGCAATCATCATCATGTATGTATGTATGTATGTATATTTGTATGCATGTATGAGTGTGTGTGTGTATATATATATGTATTGCTGGTGTTTATTTTGTCGATCTTGGATGGATGAAAGACAACAACCCAACTCAAACCGTATTTTTTTTTGTCAGAATATAGAAAGGCGTAACTAAATAATGCAATGCATTGCTCTGGTGCTAAAGGTTTTCTTCCTAATAAACAAAACGAAGTCACACATTTACAAAGAAAGGAAGTGGGAAATTATTTGATGTTCCTGTTTTTCTCAAGGTTATTAGTGGATTAAGTGACTTGAACTAACTTCAACCAAGAATTAGGTTGGCACTGAGCTTATAGTCTCATATCATCCGCAATTTTACATGTTGCTTTAAATCAATTGTCGGTTTTAACAGGAGGAGAAAAAAAGGGGAAAAAAGAAGTACATCTAAAATTGCTTGTTTTCCTGCTTTTAAAATAAGAAATTGCATTTACTCGTTCGCTTATTGATTTATTTATCAATGTGTTTTGATCTTTTTTTTTTTTTTTTTCCCCAGTTCAGGTATGTTGTTTACTCTTCTGCCTCCGAATTTAACATTTCTTTTGTAGTTTTACAATGAATTGTCAAAAATGCATTTCTTTGTTTTGAGATGCTTTTATACCTGTCATCACTTCTGTACTTAAAACCGACCATGTTGACTGGTCTGTGCATTGCAACTGTGACACTAACACTACTCAATTCAGTTCTAATGTGAGACAATTCTATCATGGTACAGACAGGAAACCAGCAAACCATTCACGAATATCTCATTAGTTTATCTCTCTATCATTCTATCATTCTATCATTCTCTCTCTCTCTCTCTCTCTCTCTCTCTCTCTCTCTCTCTCTTCCCCTCTCTATTTCTCTGCTTCTTTCTGTAATAAGAGATAAGTAAGCAGTAACTTTCTTAGGTCATAGCATATAATACCAAAGTAGATAGCCAGTGGCACACAACTATAAATAATAATAATAATAATAATAATAATAATAATTAGCCCGATGATAAAATCTTTTATTTTCCAGCAGTTGTGAGTATATGAATAATAATAAGACTAATTAATAAGGCGAATGATTTCTTTTATTTACCACAAGGGTGAAGGATGAGGGGATAATACAAAGACAGACATAAAGTGTGGGGATTTACATATAACGGAGTGATAAAAAACTTTTTTCGAAGTTAGAGGAAAAGTATACATGGTATATATTAAAAGAAGGGAAGTATACACAGATAAACAGCAGATAGATATGCAATTCATCTTCATCTATTACCAAAGCATTGTCCTCAATAGTCATGATATTTAAGGTGAGGAATTATGAAATGAATAGCAACCTCAGAATGCTATATTTGCTTCTATTAATGCTGAGGTGCTTCGCCTCTAAATTCTAACCATAAATCATTGGCAGATGACAGTCCACATGATTTGGACTAAGAATTTATACACCAAGACAATTTTGGAGAACCAAAAGCTCCATGTAAAATGCAGCAGGATTTGGGAAAACAGCGACAATGCTTGAATATATACACAAGTTTACATTATATCATATGCCCACTTGTATGCCAGAAAATATGGTATTTTGTTTTGTTGAAAGTGTAATAAGAAGAAACTTGATAATAAAGCAGTGTTTGAGCTAATGTACAATATGTTGCATTGTGGCCCTTGGAGCTAGAGCTTGTTGCATTGCAGTTGTAATACGGACTGACATGCTTGCTCAAAAATATATACAAAACAAATTATAGAATATAGATGTACAAAACACACACAAACACATACAAACACACATACTGTGTGTGGCAAGTGTTTGATGTATACATATAAATACTATCCTTCTTTGTACTTTCACATACATACACCCACATGTACACGTGTACATGTGTATGCATTCGCATGTACATGCATATACAATATTCGGAGATATACAATTTTTATCTTTTTTGTTTATGTAATCCAGGAGGTCAACAAGTTTGGAGAAGTGTGTTTGATTGCTCACCAGCTCTCTTTCTTTTTCCCTCTTACCATCTTTTCCTTTCACTGCATCTCATTCTCTTGTCTATGGCTCTGTTTGACTGTTTCCTAATTTTCTCCCCCAACTCTCTCAATTTGACTGTCTATCTAATGAAGGGCTGCTTGTTTTCACAATTCAGCCAATCATGAATCAAGCACACACACAAGATAGACAGACAGACAGGTGGATGAATGGACAGACAGGTGGATGAATGGACAGACAGGTGGATGAATGGATAGACAGGCAAAGAGACAGACAGATAGATAAATAGATAGCTGAACAGACAAATTCACAGAGATAGATTCAGATACATACTGAGATAGAGAGTGACAGAGATTGTATGTATGCATGTATGTATTATAATCACCATCATCATTATCATTTAACATCTGTCTTCCAAGCTGGCATCATGGGTTGGGACAGTTGGACTGGGGCTGGTAAGGCCAGAAGCTGCACCAGGCACCATCATCTGCTTTGGCACGTTTTCTATGAATGGATGCTCCTCTTAGCGCCACCCACTTTACAGAGTTTACTGAGTGTTTTTCACATGGCACCAACACTGGTGCTTTTTGCAATGGCACCAACACCAACAGTATGTGTGTGTGTGTGTGTGTGTGTGTGTGTAAATAGCAAGTTAATTCATTAGGAACATAAATATATTGTTACACATGTGTACACCATATTCGTCTGAAGCACATCCAAAGCTGCTGTAGAATATAAATTGTTTTCCACTATTCTTTAAGACTAGGAATTTTCAGCAATTTCTACAAGACCATCTCAGAGCTAGGAAACACCCCACTTTGCAGCCAGAGAAAGAGGAGAGAGACCTTGTTAAGATCCCTGTAGACACTGAGTACTAAAGCGACGCTGGTATCACAATGATTGTGGTAAACATGGAGGAAAAGAGATCCGTTGTTGACTTTGATTCCATAACTGTTGACATGCTGAAGCTGATCAATCAAATGGTCAGGTCATGATTTATTTATGTGCATCGTTAAATATTTGAGCTTAATGAATGGCTTTCAAAGGATTATTTCATAAATGGATCATCCTGGTGAAAATGTCATTCTTGACATGAGGGAATGATAAAGTTATAAACGTCTACACAGGCATGATTTATGTGCAGGCATACACTTATATGCACACACACACACACACACACACACACACACACACACACACATACATACACACACATACACTCACACACACACTCATATGCACACTTGCACACACACACACATATATTTCACATTCTCAGTTTCTAAGTTCTTATGTGAACAGCATACACATTATATAATGATGTGTGTGTGTGTGTGTGTATGCATATACACATGCTAATACATACTTATATATGTCCGTATGTATACATACATGGTTATACACATACACACATCATATATATATA
>NC_068992.1:9785619-9786380 GCF_001194135.2 Octopus bimaculoides
ACTTGTGCCGGTAGCACGTGCAAAGACATTCAAGTGAGATCGTTGCCAGTGCCGCTGGACTGGCTCCTGTGCAGGTGGCACGTAAAATACACCATTTTGAGCATGGCCATTGCCAGTACCGCCTGAATGGCCTTCGTGCTGGTGGCACGTAAAAGCACCCACTACACTCTCAGAGTGGTTGGCGTTAGGAAGGACATCCAGCTGTAGAAACTCTGCCAAATCAGATTGGAGCCTGGTGTAGCCATCTGGTTTCACTAGTCCTCAGTCAAATCGTCCAACCCATGCTAGCATGGAAAGCAGACGTTAAACGATGACGATGACGATGATATATATATAAGCAATGTCAAATTATACTTGACTGCAGCAAGAACAAAATATAAGTACTACTGCAACAACCAAATATATAATTTTGTGCATATGTAACTTATATCAGGCATGGACAACCTTTCCCAAGAAGTGGGCCACATGAGGCATGCTTCATCATCAGGCTGGCTGAACCACTAAAGAAATCCAAAATAATTTTTCCTTATGCTTCTCATTCAGGAAGTTTCCTTGGCCACAGTTTGCTCATAACTGACTTAGACAAATACTTTACATTTAACCCTTGAACCATAATACAAGACACTTGCTTAAAGTACCACATAGTGAGACTGAACCTCTGACCATATGGCTAAGAAGCAAGCTTCTTGACCACACAGCCACACTTGTGTGCGTATATGTGTGCGTGTATAGATATATATATATATATATATATATATATA
>NC_068992.1:9790693-9792831 GCF_001194135.2 Octopus bimaculoides
TATATATATATATATATATATACACACACACACACACACAAGACAAAAGAATTATGGCTGAAAATTATTTCTGAACTCTTGTTGTTTCCATGGGAAATCAATCAATGAATGAAAACTCATCTATATTTGATTTAACTAATTCTTCAAAGACAGACAGACAGACTACACAAATCGGTGAATTCTTTTTTTTTTTTTCTAAAAACTGTCATGAGCAATGAAAGAGAAAGTGTGTGTGTGTGTGTGTGTGTGTGTCTGTGTGTGTGCATATGTGAGAAAAGGGAGAGAGTGTGGGGGCACGTATATGTGTGTGTGTGTATGTGAGTGAGAAAAGGAGTGAGAAAAGGAGTGAGAGAGTGTGTTTGTGTGTGTGTGTGTGTGTATGTGCAATTGTGGTGCCTGTTTTTAGGTGTACAAAGGAAGAGTATATGCATGTATGTGTAGTCAGTATGGTGTGTTTGTATGTGTGTATGTGACGCGTTGATATGAAAAGTGAAAGATGAAAGGTCTGTCATCATCATCATCACTGTCGTCATCATCATCATCATCATAATCATCAAGTAATCCTATAAAATCGAGTAAAAATATCCACTTGGTGGTTAATGCCTTTGTTTGGTCAGTTTCGCATAGCACAGACAGTCACACACACACACACATATACCGAATTCATACTAATATTAGATTATTTATCTAACAACAAAGATTCTTGAGTAAACTGGAAACTCTCACCAATTCTCTGATAATGTAACTCTCTTGAAAAAAAAAAAAACTTTCTTCCAGCATAAAAGTGGAAATTTTCAGACCAAAATTTACAACCCAAAAAAATTTAGGTTTACTTAATACACCAAGATGGTTTTTCAAGGACCAAAAATTCCATGACAAAAGCAACAGGATTTGGAGAGATAGGGATAATGTTCGTATCTTTACACCACATGTTAACCCTAAACCTAACCCTAACCCTAAATATTATGTTGACTTGTATGTCAGAAAATATGGAATATAAAAACTTGAATCCACCATTGCAGGCTGGCACAAGACTTCTATAAGACTTCTACTTTTAACAAAGATGAGTCACATAGACACCCAGCATCCCTTTATTGGGGCAAGGCGGCAAAAGGGGTAAAATGTTTGACTACCAGCTCAGGGGCTCTGAGTTCAAATCAACTCCGAGTGAAAATACTTTCAGGGTTAAGTAACTGGTCTTCTAAGAATGTTTCCTGATAAAGACCAGGGTGAGATTGATCCCTCATCTCCTTAACAATACCCTAATCCTTACCAAGTGATACCTCCTGGACCCACATCTCTCAGAACAAGTTGCAGGCCTAATGCTGGTTGTACCAGTATTGGATGGAGACTGCAATATATTCATTTGAAAAGACCCCTCTACCTAAGATCCAAACAAGTCCTTCGTTAACCTGTGCAAAAGGCAACTTGGCGTGATTGTTCTTTTGAACCCCTTTTCATTTTACAGCTTTTGGTGGGTTTTATTCTCTGCATTGAGAAGTCACGGCTCTGGTATTATGGACATGTGATTAGAATGTCACAGAAAAAAAATCACAAGACAAATTCTTCAAGTTGAGCCAAATGGCAGGAGACCAAGTGGTAAAAGAAGAATGAGATGGTTGCAAAATATCCATAGTCCAAGTTGGCCATGATTAAGAATCCAGACAGAAGGGCTAGTAATGGTAATTTATGATAGGACCCGATGGAGGAGGTGCCTGAAGACCCAACCTACATGACCGTCTCAGGAATAATTAGTGGCAAGGATGGATGGAGAGATGGTTCTCTTTGACAAAATTAAGCAACAATCAAACCTTAGACACATCATCATCATCATCATCATCATCATCATCATCGTTTAACGTCCGCTTTCCATGCTAGCATGGGTTGGACAATTTGACTGAGGACTGGTGAAACCGGATGGCAACACCAGGCTCAAATCTGATTTGGCAGAGTTTCTACAGCTGGATGCCCTTCCTAATGCCAACCACTCAGAGAGTGTAGTGGGTGCTTTTACGTGTCACCCGCACGAAGGCCAGTCAGGCGGTACTGGCAATGGCCACGCTCAAAAATGTGTATTTTATGTGCCACCCGCACAAGAGCCAGTCCAGGGACACTGGCACGATCTCGCTCGAATAAAG
>NC_068992.1:9793291-9794435 GCF_001194135.2 Octopus bimaculoides
GGTGTATTTTATGTGCCACCCGCACAAGAGCCAGTCCAGGAGCACTGGCAACGATCTCGCTCGAAAATCCTACGAAGGCCAGTCACGCGGTACTGGCAACGGCCACGCTCAAAATGGTGTATTTTATGTGCCACCCGCACAAGAGCCAGTCCAGGGACACTGGCACGATCTCGCTCGAATAAAGCTTTTATCCAGGATGGCATTGATTTCTCATCTCCTTAATGTATTCCATCAACAGCTAAACACAAGCCACCATTTAAGCTTTGCAAAGTGTTTTGGCGATATTTACATTTTACGCATTACCTGTTGACAGCTAAAGTGACTTGTCGACTGCAAGAGTCGACTGTCATGTTCAAGGATGCAGACATGACACAATACCAACTGGAAGGCCATTAGAAATACAATCAACTGCAGAGTGCTAGTATTTTATATGAAGGCTTTACCACTTGGCAACATAGTTTAGTATTTGTTCTACAACCTAGATACTCAGACATTCATTCTCCCGAGTGTAACAATGAAGTAATTACTAATCAATAAATACGAGTAATGGAGTTACTGTAATCAACTACAGCCCGAAATAGAATGCCCCAGCATGGCTACAGCCTAGTGATTGAAATTAGTAAGAGAAAAATTTCAGACACAGGTTCAAGGCCAGGAAGTTGCAGTGGTGGAGTTCAGCTGATGAAATCAAACCCCGATAAGTTAACAAGCTTGGTATAGTCTTCTGACCTGTTTATTCCTATCAAACCATCCAACCCATGCCAGCATGGAAAATGGATGCTAAATGATGATGATGATGATGGTGATGATGACGACGACGACGATGACGATGATGATTCTGAAAGAATGAATGGTAAAGTTGGCTTTGGCAGGATTTGAACTCAGAATGTAAACAACCAGAATACTGTGAAGTGTTTTGTCTGACACTTTGATGATTCTATTAATTCACTCCACCCCCCACTCCCCTCTCACAAAAAAAAACATCAAATAACGAAAGTGTGAGGATCGATTAACATTTCCTTTGGCTTCTGCTTAATACTTAATGGGTAACAGCGAACAGGATGAGATGACATGGAAAAGGGATTTGTAAAAGAGTACCAAACTAACTAGAATCGTCAAAAGAAATTTGGTGGCCAACACTCTT
>NC_068992.1:9795071-9797767 GCF_001194135.2 Octopus bimaculoides
TTCCATCCCTAACCCTAACCCTAAAACCCTAACCCTCCCTTCAAAATAAATCGCGCTCTCTGTATGTCTTTCGCTTTTATGACTTCGTTTCCCTGTTTCTCTCCAACACTTTTTACGGAAAAGGCCGATCTTTGGTAAAGATCGCCGAAGACACTTTTTACGGAAAAGGCCGATATTTAGGACTCGTACCGTAAGATCGCCACATTTGGTGTGAATATGGAATCTAGTGAGACTATCTTTCGATTTGTAAACAAAAGTTTTTGAGAAATTAGTTAGGTAAATAGATGGAAAGGTGGATGGAGGCACAGACATGTGCTTAAGAAGCTCTCTTTGTAACCCAGTGGTTTCAAGTTCAGTCCCACAGCACGTTATCTTCTACTATAGCCCCGGGTCAACCAATGCTCCATGACTGAAAACGTCATGTATCGGTCCATCCGCTCGCCATCAAATAAATGAATTATGTATTTCTCAGATAGATGTATTTCTCCATAAATTGAATTTGTAATGATATTTAGATCAAGTAAGTGGGGTAGAAAGTTAGCAAAAGTCTTTTTTAGAAAATTAATCGATGTAATTGTGCAACAAAATCGAAAATATAGGCTATTATAGGCACAGTATTCATATATTATTCAAATTAGTCATGATTAATTGATTAAGAAATAAATATTTCATATTAAACAAACATAGTTGTAAATAAACCAAACATTTCTGTAAAATAAACGAAAGGTGGGGTCTGTTCAAGGGAAGCAACCCGTTTAATATATTTTAGTCATGATGGATTATGCCCCTTGGTATAATTCTGCTCTGACGAACAAGCCTGGAGAACATTGTAGTTGAAGTCGCGGATGGGGACGAATAGATTTTAACAAACCTAGCTGACTCAATGATTAACCGAACGATTAATCAAACAATCGATTATGTAATTGACTAAATGGTTAACCAGTTGAAAAGTAGAAATAAAAAAGTGAAATAGAACCAGAGCGTGTGTTTATTGTTGGCATAATAACCCACCCGAGGCACATGAGTTCACATCAAAATACTTGCAAACCAAACACAAAAGCGTGACCATCCCCACCGCCGACTTCCAGAAAAACAGATATTTTTTTAATGAAGTTGCTACAAATACCTCGAGGATGGTACAGACTATATCGGAACTTAATGTGTCCCCATTAAAAAACAACAATGTATGTATGTATATGTGGAGATTTTTATGTTTTGTTTTATGTGTGTATTCTCGTGCCCATACTCGCATACATAGACGTACTCATATATACTTATATGATAAACTTCTGGAAAGTTTTACAGACTTTTACAGTTCCAATGATGGATTGTATCTGTAGTCTTCGAATCAGCTTTCTGGTTTGTTTGTATGTATGAATGTATCCATCACGTATATATCTACAAAATGTAGCTTAAAATTTTGAAAAGATTATGTAATGTAAGTGTGTATGTGTGCACGCCCACCAATTTTTTTTTTTTTTTTTTCATATTAAATTCCGATATAATCGTAATCTAAATTATATCAAAGGTATTTGTAGAAAATTTCATCAAAAAAATATTCATTTTTCTGGAAACCAAAAGCGAATGATTGCAATTTGGGAGTGAAAAGGGATACGATGTAGAGAGGGGTTTGAGCTTTTTGTGAAAATAATAGGGGTTAATACGAAGTGAAACAGTTTCATCCGTGACACCAAATTCACTTTCGATAGGAGCTTAACCAGCAAGTTCTTGTGGTAATAGCTTCATTCTTGGCCATGTTCTATTATAGGTATAGTATTCATATATTATTCAAATTAGTCATGGTTAATTGATTAAGAAATATTTCATATTAAGAAACATAGTTGTAAATAAATCATAAAATTTTCTGTAAAATAAACGAAAGGTGGTGTCTGTTCAAGGGAAGCAACCCGTTTAATATATTTTAGTCATAATGGATTATGTAAAGGGTTGTGCAAAATATGTTAAACCCTACCTCCGTGAATGACTGATACATAATTCAGTGATATCCTCCCCATCTTCCCACCCCAGTAATCAATGAATGGTTAAGCTATATAAAAACCAATCTCTTTAAGGCTGGAAGATGCTATGGCTAATGTTTATGACATTCATATTCATAGCACTGCTGAATGATCGTAACTTTGTGTTGAGATCAGTTAACCAGCTCTGATGTCTTCACTTCTGCTACCAATTCTACTTAGAATAAATAGCATTATAACAGATAGAAGTTTAACAAAAACCGTAATAATCCTCATACTAGATATCTTTTTAGTATTTACTTTCTACATTCAAATTTAGATAGATAGATATATAGATAGATGTGTGTGTGTGTGTGCGTGTAAGATATACCTAAAAAAAACAAAGAAAATGAAACAGACAGACATGTTCTGCATCTGTGTATAAATATGGAAGTTCTAAATTTTTTTTCTTTGCAAATATTTTTTCTTATTTTTAAGTTCCATTTCATTCTACAATTTATAATTTTTTCAAAAATCAATTACTGTATTAAATCTTGTTGCTTCTTCTTTATTAGACAGGAGTGGTCTGAACTAGAACTTAAACTAAAAACACATTTCTTTTATTGTATAAATCTAAATTTAGGTTTTCTCTATGCAAATGATTATCCTTCACCTGTTTCACACACACACACATACAGAGAGAGACAGAGAAAGAGATACATATATATATATATATATATA
>NC_068992.1:9797777-9798632 GCF_001194135.2 Octopus bimaculoides
CTTTTGTTGTCTTACCATCACTATTAATATATATGTATATATATGTATATATATAGAGCCATAACACACACACACATATACAAACAAATGAAAAGAAGAAAAAGACAAAGAAAATTCTTTAACACATCTTTAATTATATGGCTAGATGGCCTTTATAGTGTGTGCTCAGTTCTTTAATCGTGCCAGTGGCACTATTGAGGCAGTGTGTCCAGGTGGTCCCTTGGAACAGAAGAGCAAAGAATGTGGATGTGAGTTTGTATGGGGGAAGGGGTGCAAGGGATAAGGGAAACGGGAGCAGAGAGATAAAGAACTTCTGTGAAGAATGGTTTAGGACTGAATGGTGGACGGAGGGAGGAAGACTAGCAAAAGGATAGTAATAATGGTAGGGTTGACAGTGGGGAGAACAAGAGAGAGGGGTGATGTGTGTTTGGATAGGCTGGAGCAGAGACAGAAAGAGAGATAGACAAGCACAGAGCATGAGGAGAGATAGGTTGGTGGTCCAGTGGGAGCGAAAAGGATTATTAATTTAATGTAGGTGCAGGAGTGGCTATGTGGTAAGTAGCTTGCTTACCAACCACATGGTTCTGGGTTCAGTCCCACTGTGTGGCATCTTGGGCAAGTGTCTTCTACTATAGCCTCAGGCCGACCAAAGCCTTGTGAGTGGATTTGGTAGACGGAAACGGAAAAAGAAGCCCGTCGTATATATGTATATATATATATGTGTGTGTATATATGTTTGTGTGTCTGTGTTTGTCCCCCCAACATCGCTTGACAACCGATGCTGGTGTGCTTACGTCCCCGTAACTTAGCGGTTCGGCGAAACAGACCGATAGAATAAGTACTAGGCTTACAAAG
>NC_068992.1:9799509-9802922 GCF_001194135.2 Octopus bimaculoides
GTTACAGAGGTTTAAATGTTGATTATTTTTACCCAGTCAGAAAACCGGAATTGGAAGCTGGTATTTTTTGTGTGATAACTTTTATTAGATAAGATAAAGGCAATATATTACGACGACAAAAAGTTGTAAGAAGTTTTGCAGTTTTAAGTAAGTTTCAATGAATAAAGTCATGTGAAACGTTGGAACAGGAAATATAACAAGGAAATATCCTCAACGAGATTTTTTTTTTTTTTTTGCGAAAAATTACAAAAGAACAAACTGGACATTATACTACTGTAGCTCAGTTCATGTAAACAAAAGCGGAAATTCAAATCCGAAAGTTTGAGAGACATTAGGACAGTGTTTCTCACGTACGTCTGTTAGAGTGGGTTGTGAAAATTTTGGCAAGTGACTTGAGGGCACACTTGTCAACCCTAAGCCTGTCTTTGGACACTGAAATGAAGAATGAATATCATTGCCAGGCAATATTTATACGTAAACCATGGGGATCGATGTAGCTACGACCAATCAGCGTCACGAGTGAGGAATCGGCATTTGTTAGGCGTTTATTTCTCTGTTTCAATATCTATTGTCCAGTGTCAAACGTCTATAGAAACAGTAGTCAACTCCGCTCACTATTGTCGATTGATGCTTGGAATCTCTTTCTTTCTACGCTGTGCAAAAATCGTCATCCCTATCGCTTCATCATTTTCTTAGATTTTGTGTTAGTCCTTTTTAAAATGAGTAAACAAAGCGCAAGAAGAAGACTCGTCAATATTCGGTGGAGTTTTTGAAGTTTGAGTTTATTCTCGATGAGCATGATGAGTGTAAACAGTTCTGCTTATTGTGTCATCAGAAAACGAGCAGTGAATCAATGAAGGCAGGCTAAAAGCGCACTTGAGGATAAGGCATCCCAACAATTCTAATTCAGATTTGGAGTACTTCAAATCACTGAAAGAAAATTTTGAAAACTGAACAAAACTCACTTCATTATTTGCTGCACAACATGCATCCCACATTCGTGCCCTCGAAGCCAGCTATGAAATCTCCCTGCTTATAGCAAAACATGGAAAGAATCATATTATGGAAGAGTAACTGATTAAACCAGCCATCTCAATATTCTTAAAAACTGTGCAACAAAAAGGTGATAGAGATGTCAGGGTCATGCCACTCGGTAATAACACTGTCTCCAACAGAATTGATGAAATGGAGCAAGATGTTGAGAACCAGCTTATTGAGACATTAAAATTACAAGAATTCTCATTACAAATAGATGAATCTACATTTCAGGACAGTGAGACCCTGTTATTGATTTATGTGAAATATATTGAGCACAAGGCTTTTCAGGAAGAGATGTTGTTTTGCACATCATTGGAAACCACAACTGCAAAGCATGTCAAGTAAACAGTAAGTCGACCTCTACCAGCAAATGATGGTAGTGATGACGCAAAATTTGGTTTATATTTTCAGTTGAATGCCACATTAGAAGAAATACCAGCATATCTACACAAGTGTGCTCCTCCATCACTTTGTTTCCTCATGACTTCCAGAAAAGTGGATATTTTTAACACATTTACATTACTTGGATGCAAACAAAATACCAAAAGAAAACTTATTGTTATGCACAGCAGACGATGCACCTGCTATGATGGGCAAGAAAACAGGATGCTTAAAAATGATGAAGGATGAAAATCCAAACATGATGATTGTCCATTGCGTTATACACTGACAAAACTTGGTTGCCAAGACACTGTCCCCTATTCTTAACGAGATTCAACAAGCTGTGATCAAGTGTGTCAATAGCATTAAAGCAAATCCCAAAACCGAATGTCTTTTGAAGCAGTTTTGTATAAATCAAAGTGCCAAGTATGTTCAATTATCGCTTCATACAGAAGAAAGGTGGTTATCAAGTGGAAATAGCTTAAAAAGATTCATGGAATTATTTGATCAGCTTAATGACTTTCTCAATGATGGAGTTAGGGTTTAGGGTTTAAAGTTAGAATTAGGGGTTAGAGTTTAGGGCTTAGGGTTGGGGGTTAGGATTACAATTAGGGTTTAGAGTTTAGAGTTGGTGCTTAGGTCAGTCTGACCAGTGGATAACCTGGGATTAATCAATTAGGGACCTATTTTTAGTGAACATTTTATCAAACTTTTTTCCAGAACAAGTGAATAACAAAATCAGATTCAGGGTGAGAAATTACATCAATTTACCATGTTTAGAAAAAAGTACATTTGTAGCAAAACAAAAACGAGCAGACATCTTGGATTGTTACTATGGAAACAGGCATTAAAATTAACCAAGATTTGTAAACTTTAAAAGCTATTAACTTTTATTTAATTTATGGCAAAAATGAATTTCATTAACATGATTAGCATACAAAACTACATCAATACACTGAATTTGAAATCAATTAGAAAAATCAAAAGAATTGAAAACTGTGAACCAAACAAAAAATCCCATGAAAAGTCATAAGTCAAGATATGCCTATATATCATCATCATCGTCATCATCATTTAACATTCACTTTTCCATTGTGCATGGGTCAGATGGAATTGGTTGAGGCAGATTTTCTACAGCCAGATGCTCTTCCTGTTGCCAAACCTCACCTATTTCCCATGGCTAGACATATTTTTCATGCAAGACTGGAAACAAATAACATCACTTGTAAGACAGCAAGATCATTTACAACCATCATGTGATGTCAAGACAAAGGCACACACACACACACACACACACACACACATATTATTCTGTGTCTGAGGTGTGTCATTCTCTTTTAGTGCCTTATTACTCAACACACTCACTGGTTTGATTTCCACTCATTTACTTATTTATATTTTCTAAAATTTTCGTTGCATCTTGTAACCTTTTCAGTAGTCATTAGCTCTGTTCGTTATCAGAGATGTGTTCTTTTTGTTTGTTTGTTTGTTTGTGCACATGTGTGTGTGTGTGTCAGTGTGCATGAACACATAAACACACACATAAACATGCAGATACATACAAACGTACACACATGCATACAAACGCATACATCTGAAGTGTATTTACTCTTTACTCTTTTACTTGTTTCAGTCATTTTGACTGCGGCCATGCTGGAGCACCGTCTTTAGTCGAGCAAATCGACCCCAGGACTTATTCTTTGTAAGCCTAGTACTTATTCTATCGGTCTCTGTTGTCGAACTGCTAAGTTACGGGGACGTAAACACACCAGCATCGGTTGTCAAGCAATGTTGGGGGTCAAACACATACATACATACATATATTTGCCAGTGCCCCTGGACTGGCCCTTGTGCGGGTGACACATGAAATGTTTCGAGCGGGATCGTTGCCAGTGCCCATAGACTGGCTAATGTGCGGGAGACACATGAAATCTTTCGAGCGAGATCGATGCCAGTGCCCCTGGACTGGCTCATGTGCGGGCGACACATGAAAT
>NC_068992.1:9803263-9813249 GCF_001194135.2 Octopus bimaculoides
GCGGGCGAAACGTAAAAGCACCCACTACACTCTCTGAGTGGTTGGCGTTAGGAAGGGCATCCAGCTGTAGAAACTCTGCCAAATTAGATTGGAGCCTGGTGTTGCCATCCGGTTTTACTAGTCCTCAGTCAAATCGTCCAACCCATGCTAGCATGGAAGGCGGACGTTAAACGATGATGATGATATATATATGATGGGCTTCTTTCACACACAAGGCTTTGGTCAGCCCAAGTCTATAGTAGAAGACACTTGCCCAAGGTTCCACACAGTGGGACTGAACCTGGAACCATGTGGTTGGTAAGCAAGCTACTTACCACACAACCACTCCTGCACCTATTTGTAGAAACTTTCATTAAAAAATATCCATTTTCTGAAAGTTACGAAGAAACAAATTCAGAGATGGGAGGTGCATACTTGTGTAGTTTTGCCGAAACACTTAATGACTGTAATTTATATGGAATAACTTCAATGCCAAGTTCAGATAAGAAAAGGATAAAACAGAAACTATTATTGACTTAAGGATGTTAACAGACAATGAATCATAATTCCTGGAATTCTGTGCCTAGTTTCATTTTCTGCATAACCATGAATTTTTTTTGAATTTTTTGTAATTTGATACATAGGAAAACCTAGAGTGAGTCAGAGCTTTAAAAATGAAAGTGACTTCTCCTGTATTTATTTTGTTATGTGTGTTCGTTGTATAGAGTGAAGTTGAAAGCAAAGCAAACAGCGACTGCAATGGCTTTATCAACAGAAACGCTACTCACGGAAACATTTTGGATGGGGTGTGACAGATATGAAGATGCAAGGAGATCCGTAGACACCTTGTTTTTAAACGAACCAAAAGACTCAGCAGCAGTGTAAGAGGCAGGAGAATACGAATGCCATGGGACACATAAAGTCATCCTTTTCTTTTCTTATGCAGGTATTATGACAGTGGAGGTGCATGGCACAGAGAGAGAGAGAGAGAGAGAGAGAAGTGGTTATGATAATCGGTTGCCGATCAATATGGTCGTGAGTTCGATTACCGGTGACACGTTGCTGTGTCCTTGATGCAAGACACTTTATTTCATGTTGCTCCAGTCCTCTCAGCTGGCAAAAACGAGCAGTATCTATATTACAAAGGGCCAGCTATGTCACGCTGAATTTCCCCGGAGAACTACATTAAAAGGGTAATCTTCAAGTTTAGGGGGATAAAAAAATAAATAAAAATATTCAAGGGAAATAACTGAACGACTTACCAGTATTATCCGTTTTCTTCTAGCTGTTTATAAATAAATCACACCCTAACCCTAACCCTAATGTCAATCAAATCACGTGTGATTTATTTATAAACAGAGATGTACGGAGAATACTGGTAAGACGTTCAGTTACTTCCCTTGAATTTTTTTATTTATTTTTTTATCCCCCTAAACTTGAAGATTACCCATTAAAAGTACGTGTATCTGTGGAGTGCTCAGCCACTTCCACATTAATTTCACCAGCAGGTTGTTCGGTTGATCGGATCAGCTGGAACCCTTGCTGTCGTAACTGATGGAGTGCCAGTATTACGACGGTGAATAAACAGACCTCAGATTGGTGGTGATTGGTGACATCCATTCTCCGAGTATCGTAAACAATAGTTGCTATTTATACAATAAAGAGCACAGCTGTGAATGAACTGCTTGTAGGTTTGAAGGTTATAAGCTTTGGAAGGATAGCATTAGTCACCCACTTAATATATCGAATTAATCAGAGATGAAGCACGTTTAATAATAAAAGTAGTCTCTCGATCCAACCGGCACAGATGATTTGTTTATAGTAATCAAATGCTTGTGCTGCATATTACCTCACTTCCTCTATCAAATAGACATTACCTGTTCAGGTGTACAAGTGTGTCACACGCCATACGGTGAAATGATCGCAGAGTAATGCGAAATGAAGTGTTTTACGCGAGAACACAACGCACCGCCTGGTCCGGGAGAAGAACCCACGATTTCACACTCGAAACCACTGGGTCACGCGCCAAAGATAATCAGTGCATAAGTGGGAAAGTTTTGATAAGTTTAGCTACCTTAGTACTAAAGGATCCAGGGACTGAGACGGTGTTGTTTGCTGAGAAGATAGCAGGTGTCCCTAACGAAGCAGTGGCTAGACTTAGTGGGAGGCCAGAGTTGGTAATGACGAGTAAAGAGCGTCTTTGGGGATTTTACATTTTTACGAAACATTTAAAGTTAGATACAGAAATAAAATCAAAAATTTTAAAAAGCTTAATGATAATTAAAATAAAGATATTTAAAGCTACGCTTGATTTATCAGTGGAAAGACATGAGAGCGATTTGGTCTGTTTTGTTTACAGCAATAATGAAATACAATTTTTTACAAATGACAGTAAAATGTAATTTTTAACGAGGTATCTAAACATTTATAAAAATTCGACAAAATAGAAGTAAACAAAACTGAAAAAAAAGTTTTCATTCATTTAAAAACAACATTACAATTTATTTACAAATTTCCCCTTTAATCCCACATGTAGTTTATAATTCAACATTAATAGTTCAGCGTTTATAACTTCGCATTTTGTTTAAAACTATTTTCCTGTAATAAAAGAAATAAAATAAAATACCATGTTTATGAAATTATATCCTAAACTGTAAATATTTAAAAGAATGTAACTTACTTCCTCATCGGCACCAGCGGCGTAATTAAACTGAACTAGCTAAAAGAGCAGTCATCGAAAGTGGTTCCAAAATCCGGTTTGTGAACATAAACATATCGACAAGAATTCTTTCATATCGAAACGTTCTGTTGTGGATAGAATGTTCTAAAATCTGTTTACTTTTCACTACTTTACGACGGTAAACTGTATGTTAACCAAATATGATGTATGTGATTCATTTTAATTTCGAATTATAAACATTCATTTAGAAACAATCCCGTATCATGTTTTAAGATCCACATTAAACAATGACGTCAAAAAGGAAAAAAAGGCAATTCACTCTTTAATTAGATACTTAATTAGATATCAAACTAATAATTCCGACATAAAGGAGAATTAAATTTACACCATCATTAGTTTCTTCTCCAAAAATAAAGTCCTCTGCTATACATACACCCTTATAGCCAAAACATCAAGAAAACTATTTCGACATTCTTCAAATTTCTTTTTATTCCAATATTCGGGTTGTATTTTGTTCTTATACCCAAGACTAGCTGCACTGCACAGTTCGTTCTATTTTCAATAATGCAAATTATTCTATACAATTATTTTAAAAACCGGAAAGCTACTCTTTTTTTGAACAACAACGTCGTTGTTACGAATTTTCAATGATGAATAGATATCATTGTTTTTGTTTTTGAGGTTTTAGATCCTTCGCCTCTGTACATCGACGAAACACACAATAGACTTCCACACAGTTTCTGTCAACTAAATTACACACAAGTATGTATTGTACGTATTGTGTATTACACTCGTTGTGTATATTAATACACAATGCACATGACACTTCCCCATGGTGCCATGCTGTAGAATCGAACCCGGAACCACGCAGCTAAGTCAAAATCCCAGCTAATGGCATTATAATAGAACTTTATCTCACCTTGTGTAATCCCGAAATCCTTTTTGCTATAGTCACAATGCCTGAAATTTTGGCAGGGTGGGAGCTGATCGATTACATCGGCCCCAGTGCTAAACTCGTACTTATTTCATCGACCCGAAAGCCATGGCATACTGTTTCAATACTTTATGATACGTTTTCTCATTTTGTTTTTTAACAGCTTCATCTCGATTCTTCTGGACAACATCTTATTTTTAATCTTCCTAATTTCTATACCTGGTATCTATTTACGACTAGGTGGAGTGTGTGACTGAAAGCTATTATTTATCTATATAAACGATCCATTATATAGTCACAGGGAATCGAAACAGCGATCGAATTCTATCTATACCATCTTCGAAGTCTTTTGGAGAAGATGAGATGATACGAGGGGAAGAAATGATATAAAGATCGAAAACAAAACAAAAGTTTACAGAACTTAATTTCTCCGTTAATGATTTTGTTTCTGCAATCTTCTTTCCATTTTCAGTCGTAGTCAGTTCACTCCACTAACGTCGCTAATGTCTTTGAGAAAAGCATGGACATTGCATAATCTCTACGATTCTTAAGTATCTGGTACTATGTGAGAATATATATATACATATACAGTACAGACATAGATAGATAGATAGATAGATAGATAGATAGATAGATAGATAGATAGATAGATAGATAGATAGATAGATAGATAGATGGATGGATAGACGGACAGACGGACGGATGGATAGATAGATAGATAGATAGACAGACAGACAGGCGGACGGATGGATAGATAGATGGGTAGATAGATAGATAGACGGACGGACGTATGGATAGATGGATAGATGGATGGATGGATAGACGGACAGACGGACGGATGGATAGGTAGATAGATAGATAGATAGATAGATAGATAGATAGACAGACAGACAGGCGGACGGATGGGTAGATAGATAGATAGACGGACGGACGTATGGATAGATGGATAGATGGTATGATGGATGAAAAGACAGATTTAGAAAAGAGAGAGAGAACAAAGAAACTTCTGTAAATGATCAAAACAAAACAAAGAGAAATTGAGATTTTCTTATACTGTTTAGGAAAAAAAAAACTAATGTTAACTGTTGCTATTTTGTAGAACGCAGTTGGAACCTATGGAATGAAACGCAACAGGTTATGGCAGCGGTGAAGAAAGGGAAACCAGCTACTTTACCGTTCGATAATTCAAAGAAAGCGCACTTCTTGCTCGAGTCTTCAGTAGCGACTGCAGATAGGTAGTCTTACGTCATCAGTGCGAGACAACCAATGAGGTAATAGAAAGGGTAAGAGTATAAGAGAAAGAGGGAGAGAGTTGAATTAATAGCACAAAGGGGTACGTTCATAAATACCAGTTACTTCGCTCTTCCTGTTATCCTCTCGGATAACTAACATATGCACATGTACTGTGTATGTATATATATATATATATAAACAAGATATCTTACCTGATCAACATTGGGCATCTGCGTTTAGACTTTTTTTTGTTTTGTTTTATGTTTTTTATGGTGGTTTTTGTATTTTCCCCCATTTAGATACGGTTGCACAGTACTGCCTGGCAACGTATTTTCTCATTGCATTCTAATACTGCATGCACTAAGTGTGTTTGTGTGTTTGTATGTTCTCTCTCTCTCTCTCTCTCTCTCTCTCTCTCTTTACATACACACATTCACAAATATATATATACATACACACATATATACACATATATATATGCATGTATGTGGATGTCTTGAAATATCTCTCCCTGACGAAGGTCAACAAAACAATCAGGCAGATGTGCATTAGTAAGGTACTAAATAATGCTTGAATAATATGCCTTTGAAGAGTCTTTGTGGATGCTGCAAAGTGGAAGATGTCAAAGAGACAGGGATACCATCCTTTTACAAAGGATGGTATCCCTGCAGAATTGTACAAAGCTCTGAGTCAAGAGTCTTTCGAAGCATTCTATAATGCTCTTTCTCTATTGGCAAGAAATCTGAATAATTACATACCTACATACATATACAACACATGCATATATATGTATGCACACACAAACTCTTATATACGTATATGATACATACATAAGTGTGTGTTTGTGTGTGCGTGCAGATGAACTTGCACTGATACATATACATTAACACACATATGTTTGCACACTTGATATACAAATTCTTTTGGGTATATATGTCTATGGAATAGATGAAGTGAGTATAGTTAGCTGAGGAATGGCTAGAAAAAGCAAAGCTTTGGATAGAATTATTAACTTAAGACTAGTCATAAACAAAACCATTGTGGCAGTTAGCTCCATATATGCAAAGCTAGCAGACGATCAAAGGACTGCTTTTATAAATCCCTCTTACAGCCTACCTTCACAATGAATGAGGGCAATAACATTGTCACAGCTGGACATTTTAATGGACATATTAGGAAACAGCATGAGATAGTTTCTCTAGTATATATGGAGACTATGTAGATGGTATGAGAAATGAAAAAGAACAAGGCTTCTAGAGTTTTGTAATGCAAATGACCCAACTGTTTACCACTTGTATAAACTGGCCAACCATTTGATCAAACACACAAGCCAGATAGACATTATACTCACCAGGAAGCAAAATAGATAAATGGTTGTGATTACTAAGTCTGTCCACAATGAAGAATGTGTAATTCAATATCTACTAGCATTTAGTGACTCCAACCCTTTGTTTATCTAAAGTATTTTCACAAGCTTGACCTAAACACCCATGAATTTTATCAGACTTTTAATTAGCCTTTATTTCATATATATTCTGAATAAGTTACTCTGGTGGTTGAAAAAATTTGGAATGTGTACCATATATGATGCATAGACTCCAGGGATAGAGGACAGGCAAAATGTTAAAATAGAATTTAGTAATATAAATTTGTCATTATTACACTTGTATTTTCCACTGAATGTTAATGGATGGTTTCGATTTAAATCCCTTTAAAACAGTAATTTTGTATCATAGAACCAAAATGGTCCCCTGTGAGATGGCAGCAAAAGGACTAGAAAAGGAAAGTATGGAAGCTGAAAGAGTCCACTACCAATTGTAGATTCAGAAAAGTATGAGTTGATGCATATGACTGAAGAGAGGAGGAGATGCCACAGGATGACTGGCAGTCTCTATGAGACAACCAGCTTAGGGCTACAGACAAGATCTATTGATATAATAGTTGGTGCAAGGTTTCAGTCTGATGGAAAATAGAGTAGAAAGAATCATAAAAGATGAGAGACAGGCTTAGAAAAGGGTCAGAAAAGAGCAGGGCCAAGTAACTAAAAATGAAAGCTAACAGAGAATCTGAAAGAGGTTTGTCATTGTTTTGTAGCACGGGAATCAAAGATGTGAAGTGTTCTAAATTGCAACATAGTTTACTGTAAAAAAAATCATGGCTTTGTTGGAAAGGAGTGTTTACAGAATAACAATTGTACACTTGACTTCACTTGATATCAAAAAGACAGAGACATAGAATTGCTTTTAGAAAAGATTTCTGAAGAAGAGAGAGTGGTGAGGAAGAGCCTACTTCAAGTAAATCCCACAAGAGAACGATTACTAAAATTAAGAGCCATCTGGTCAAAAGCACAATGGGAAATAAAGGCAGAATAATCAGAGAATACAGCTGAGTCATAGAGATTTGTTAGTTAGATGCCTGAAATAACTGGGACAGCAGGTTGTGTAGTAATCATTCACATAGTGAATCATGTTGTACAGGAAAACACTTAATGACTGGCATAGCATTATCTTCAACTGCTACAATGGCCATGAAACTACATATGTGTGTGTGTATATATATATATACACATACACAAGGGGGTACTGAAAAGTTTCTGGCTTTGGGTAAAAGAAAATACAGGAGGATCACTTAATTATGATTTTATTCAACTTATTCCCCTCTCAGATTCACACACATATTGCAGCAGTCGTTCAGTTTTTCTAAGCCCTGTAAAAGAACTCAGAATGTTGGGCCTCCAACCAGGCCTTTTGCAGTTCCTTAAAACCAAGAACTTTTCAGCACCCCTTCATATATGTGAATATGTATATATATACATATAACTGGCACGCCATCAGTTATGATGACAAGAGTTCCAGATCATCAAATTAACATGCAACTGGCTGAGCACTCCACAGATACACGTACCCTTAACATAGTTCTCAGGAGGATTCAGCAGGACACTGAATGTGACAAGGCTAGCCCTTTGAATTATACTTACAACACATTGGAGTGGTTGGCATTAGGAAGGGCATCCATCTATAGAAACATTGCCAGATAAAATTGGAGCCTAGTGCAGCCACTGGCTTTCCAGACCTCAGTCAGACCATCCAACTCATGCCAGCATGAAAAACGGACGTTAATTGATGATGATGACACACACACACATTTATATACAGGGTGCGGTGAATAAATTGTTGTCTAAATTACGCAAAAATGAAAATGACTCTGACGTCTCATTTTAACAGATATATTTACCAAAATGACATTAAAATATTTTGAAATACTAAAGAGTAAATTCATTCAATAAAATCGCCATTGGCTTCAACCACAGCCTCCAGACGACTTTGGAATCTCCTGCAACTCTTCTGGACGGTCTCCTTGTTTAAGTTGGTGAATGCTGCTATAATCCTTGCCTTCAGTGCACCTTTAGTGTTATAAGGAGTTTTATTGGTCTTAACTGCACTCCACAGATAATAATCAAGGGGGTTGCAGTGTGGGGAGTTAGGTGGCCAGATGTTAAAAATGATGTGGTTGCAAAATTGTCTGACAGCCATAACTGGGTTCTCCTGCTTGTGTGGCATGGAGCAGAGTCCTGTTGCGAGACATAAAGTCTTCCAGTAGCCACCCTTATGAACCAGGCAGTACTACCTCCTCCAGGCATTTGATGTAGGCCTTCGTGTTGAGTGTGAGGCCATGCAGGAAGATGAATGGCAGCATAACATTGCCATCACTAGTGATCACTCCAAACACCTTGATGTTGACTGGATGTTTGATTTTTATCACTCTCAGTACATGTTCTCAGATTGACACCCAAACACCCTGAAATGTTTGTATTGGAGCTTCCGGCACAAATGCAAGTAGTACAACATGTCATTTCCAAATTTCTGGCAGATTTGTGTCATAGTGCTGTTTTTTCTCACAGACAGTGCCCAACTGACCCTACCATACTGTGTAGCCGACAAAATCAAAAACAAACAATGTGCATGCAAAAACTGAAAAATATAAAATGGTAACAATTTACCCATTACACCCTGTGTGTGTGTGTGTGTGTGTGTGTGTGTGTGTGTGTGTGTGTGTGTGTGTGTGTGTGTGTGTGTGTGTGTGTGTGTGTGTGAGTCTGTGGTTGGCAAAATTGTACACACAAACACCTGTCTATGAGAGCAGTAACTCCCCATAAGAAATAACTCAGAATGTGACACATTAGCCAAACAATACCAGCACAATGTTGATGTTGTTGTTGTCGCCTGTTTAATATCCCCATGCCTCCTACATTACTTTAATCTGTTATTGTGTACAACAATGGCGCCAACAAACTTTACAACAATAGGATTAAATTGAATTGTATCATATTTGTAGTTTGTCCTGACAGTAGGTGTGCAGTGACCTGCTCCAATATTATTTCACAATAGCCATAAAAGTCATTGATTTAAATTTACAAACTAAAATAATATAGACATGAAATAATGTAGATATGAACGCATACTAAAAGAATGGGAAGAAGAAATATGATATTCTATGAAAACCCAGTTTAGTACATAAACTTATGATGATATCAGTAAATAAAAAAATAAACATAAAAATTCTACATTACAACATTTAGCAATCTAGTTATTTATGTATGCTCAAAATTTAGGAGACTCTTTTAGTATACATGCCAATGGGGAAAAAATAGTAATAATGATGATAAAGATGGTTTCAAATTTTGCCACAAGGGCAGCCATTTTGCGGGGAGTGGTTAAGTTGATAACATCAACCCCAGTTATTGACCCCGAAAGGATGAAAGGCAAAGTCGACCTTGGCAGAATTTGAACTCAGTACGTAGTAACAGATGAAATATCACTCAGCATTTCACCCGGTGTGCTAACGATTCTGCCAGCTCGCCACCTTAATAATGATGATAATAATAATAAAGGCAATTAGTAATCCTGACTCTAATGTATAGAGAATTAATGATTTTGATCCTAGCTTCCTTTTGGCTTGGTGCTCTTCCAAAGTTAGATACCCTTTCTAATACCAATCACTTTACAGAATGTGTGGGGTGCTTTTTATGTGGCACTAGTCAGTGAGTGTATAGATATTGGGTCATCCCATAAATAATGAGGTTTTTTTCTACTTCTTTTATTTTTCAATAATTGAGAGAAACAAAGTTCATTTTTAATCTAAAATACTCTTCTTCATTTT
>NC_068992.1:9813656-9814872 GCF_001194135.2 Octopus bimaculoides
AAATTTGACTGTTATTTGTAGCATGTGGCTAGCCTGCTTCAAAGACCTGGGGATATATGTCTTAAAATTTTTTTGTTTAAAAATTGAAATTTTACAAACAAATTTTTTTCAGAATCGGATCCTCCATAACCAAAAACGTGGGATTCCGTAAAACACGTGTACCGAGATGCAATTCGAAAAGTCTGCCTCTTACATAGATATATAAGTGTGAACGATTCTATGTACTATACTGGATACATTTGGTGTTCGTCTGGTATATTGATTTTTTTCATTTTTATGTGTCTTGATTATGCCTGCACTGACGATTAAAAAGTGTATTTTTGTGCACTAATTAGGAAATCATATGATCTGCGGTTGAATCTGTTTTTAAAAGGCTCGCTTCGAGAGTTGCATTCCCACGCGTTCGATGCAATGTGTTTATTATGGTAGTTCTGACTTTAAGAGTCTTTCCTAGCGTGAGGCATTTATGTTTAGTAATGCCCTTAATATAAATAAATAAATATATATCAATTTTACCGACTGTTATGACGGAAAAATCGGATCTTGTGAATTTTCCGAAAGTCCTTTCCCCACTCCTCCAGGATCGTTAGCGCAATTGTTTTTTCACATTCGTTTTCTACATACTTGTTAACACCCAGTAGACTAGGATTTTTTTTTTTTGTTCACGGATGATCTTTATATTGACCGCTGAAACTGGTTAAACTAATTTCTTTGGAACTTCAAACTCTCTCGCTTGTTCTGACATTACGCACCGGTGGCAGGCAATACAAGCGGTCGTTAGATAAGTACTTTCCTTTGACATATTCTAGTGTCAATTTGTTATGTTGACCTGGAGTCTGGCAACACACACTCGATAAATTCTTAAGTGAATTGCAATCAGCATTCAGTTGTTCTCAGTATGAATACGTTTGTTTGAATTGAATTTCCACTTACATGAGCACGTTTGTTTGAAATGAGGTTTCACTTATATGAACACGTTTGTTTGAAATAAGGTTTCATTTGTATGAATACGCTTGAATTGAACTTCCATTTGTATGTGTACATTTCCACTGTGTTACAATAAATCTTTTGTTGAAGACATTGTGATCTCCTGTGTCCGTCGTAGTTATCCATTGCTAACGAATTAAGCATAACATTTTAGTCGTCCCTCAAAAGGACACTCTAAATATATATATATATATGTATATATATATATATATATATATATATATATATA
>NC_068992.1:9816646-9840218 GCF_001194135.2 Octopus bimaculoides
CAGACACATTGAAGGACACGCATGCGTAGACACATACAATAGGAATACAAAATACAAAATGGCTGATAGTTAGCAAGGTGAGACACACATAAGAAAGAAGGAAACAAAGGACCACTGATGAGGTCACAGAAGTGTGACGAAAGAACTCTGGCCGAAATAAGATTAAGATTAAGATTAATGTAATATAAAGCTGAAAAAAAAAAATTAACACCAAATATACAGTGCGTGTGTTTTTATTGGCTAAACTGGCAATATGACCATCCCCAAGTACAACAATATATATATATATATATATATATATATATATATATACGTAAAAGTAGCCCGCTGGAATGAGTGTTCAACACCGTGTGAATTACAGCTTCATGTTTCATGTTAAGTACAGTGGGAAAATATGTAAGTATCTTAACAGCTTTTCAAGCTAGTCATATGGAGAAATGTGTTCACCTCTATTTTGGAAAACAATCTCATTTTATTCATAGAATTTCTTGTAAATTTGCGTAAGTGAAACAATAATTCAAGGGACGCTACTCTAGAAGGCATTTTTGGTGTTTGTCTCCCTTGGATTTGTCTTTTCGGTAATTAAAAAATTCTTTTTGCATTCTTTGTATGATCTTGTTCTGGGCATGGTGTTTTGTACTTCTATGTTGGAGCTCATTTCTTCTCTGTGCGGAGTTTGTGACATTACTTCTGTGCTGTGTGAAGTTTGTGTGCTATGTGTGTTCACGTATATGGAGGGGCTATCCTGGTAGGGTTTACCTCGTTTATAGGAATCTTCTTTAAAGTGTTTGAGAGCAAAATGTTCCTTATGTATGCAGGGAAAGAAGCTTTCATCCCTAATATTTAAGAGGTTGTTTGTTGATTAAATAATATATAATTTTTCAGTAATGCAGATTTCACATTTGGTGCCCTGTTGTCTGTATTTTTTTGGCTTTAGCAATAATTTACCACTATCTGGGGGTTACTTATCCCACCTTCTCCCATGTCCGTATCGTATTTGTTAGGGATGTCACACGTTTGTTTTTTTTTTGGGGGGGGGGTGTCTCTTGATGACGCTAGGTGTTGCATATACCTTTCCTTGAACGAGTTTCTCGTCTTTCCCATATACATCTTTGGTATTCCGTTGGGGTCCATGACCTTGACCTTGTATACAAGTTCTTTCTTGAGACAATTGTTATTTATAGGGCAAATCGCTAAGTTACATGGATGTAAACAAACTAACACCGCTTGCTAAGTGGTGATGGTGAGGATAAGCACAAACACAAAAAACACACACATAGGTATGTAGCGGGCTGGATGTGGTGTGCCATACCAATTCGATACGATGTAGCCCACCACTAAATGTAGAGTACAGATGTAACTCTTCAAGGTTCTCGCGTCGGAGTAACCAGTGTAGATCGAAGAATTAACACCAAGAAGGAAGAAATGTTATTTACATATATTTATTCGTTTACTCGACAGGTTGTTACAGAGACAGTAGCAATTCAAGTGTTAGTGACGACAAGGATGACTCGCTAGATAGCAGTTGATATGTAGAAAAAGGTTGTCTGTCAGTAGAGAGGGAAAGGGTAAGGTAGTCATGGTGCTGACTAGAAAGGATAAAGGCGGTATCGTCTTTCTTGCGGTCGAAAGCCTCTCTTAGCATGTCGAGCGAAGGGCGAAAGGAAGTGCTGCTCTTGGTTAAGGCTGATCCAAAAGCGAGTGTTGCTCCTTTGGTCTGGCTGACACCAAAGAGCCGGTGTTGCTCTTTGGTCATAGCTGATACATAAGAGAAAGAGATAGAAAATTCTCTCTGTTATATAGGCTATGGTCAGTAATGTAGGTCAAACCTTAAACAAAGAACTGACCTTTCTTTGACCAGTACTGGTCCTAGGGGACGGAGTGTTTCCTCATCAATCATCTAGTGTGGAGGATTTCCGGCTCGTTTTGACAAGCAACAAGCCAGTGGATTTGGTTTCAAATCTCAAGCCGGGTCAAGCTAGACCCCCCCCCCACAGGTACATGTATGTATGTATGCATGTATACCAAGTTTTCTCACAAGGCTTCGTTGACCCAGGGCTATGGTGCCACAAACTGGAACTGAACCTCAAAATCATATTCCAGTTTTTAAGCAAGGATCTTACCACACAGCCTTGCCAAATGGATGCAAAATCTATTTTGTTTTCTCATTCAGAGGAAGAAAAAGGCAAATAAGTTTCATTAAGACTTAGAGCTGGGATCAGTGTAGTATTTGTCAGTTGAAGAAGTAATATAATCTAGTTCTCTTCTCTTCAAGACTCGCTTCCCCACCTGAATTCAGGTGTCCACTTTGGCACTATTAAAGCTGGAGCGACATATCCTAATGTAGCGACCATGTCAGCATGAATATCCTTCGGGCTAAACCTGTTTTTTTTTTTTTCTGCAAATACTTCGTAACACCATCATGCCAAATTTTGTCCAATTTCAAGAGAAGTTACTCGTGAAGTCTGCTTTGAACAGTCGGATGTCAATTTACCTGGAATAAAACACTTCAGTTATTAATAAGAAGAGTTGATATTAATGCATGCAAGATTAAAAATAAAAATCTATTCTGCTTTCACGGATCCCTTGTCAATGTAATGGAACGTTTATGAAATTAACCTAATTGTCTGAATTTTGAACGGTGGTCTGTTTGTTGCTATGGCAACTGTGTCGACTTCCGCTTAAGAGGACTCGTTGCATTGGCTAAAGATATACAACGTAAAATGCATCTATCTTGTTTATTAATAATTTTTCGAAACAAAAAATGCTTTATTCGTCATCAGTATCAAAAGCTACATCAGCTTGGGAATTTGAAAACAATCCATTGAGAATTGAAAAATCTTCAAGTAGTTTGAAGAAAACAGTCGGAAGAAGCCATCTTGTGTACCTACCTTGGGTTTCTATAACAAATGTTTAAACCCTCACAGGTATGCCCGTTAGAGTGCTTTACTGTTCCAACGCCTTAGCATCACCATCATCCGTAGTAATGCCGTGAGTGTGTTGGCTTGCTTCAATAAGTTCCGGTAACCTTTATGGTATGTGATCGATTGATGCACTTAGTGTTGAATTTATGTTTGGTTTTCTGTTCTGCTTTTTTTTTTGTTTGTTCTTTTTTCGCTCATGATTGTAAAAAAAAAAAGAATGTCAAAACAATTTGTCTATTTGAACATGAGCGTTTCAAACGCCATCACTTTACTACGCTTGAAAGAAAGAGATAAAAGATTGAGAGGGATGAATATAGAGGGAGACAGACAGATGGAAAGAAAGAGAGGGTGAAACTGATGAGAGAAAATTTCAAACAAAATATATTCAAAACTTGAAGTAATGGGGCAGTCTGTTACAAAGCTGAAATATTCTATCATCAAAGTTCTCAAATCAGATCCATCAGAATATCGATGGCTTAAAGCCATTGTAGGATTTCCAATCGGACTTTTTATCAGTTTGGCATTTTACGTAGTTATTCTTAGCCAATCAAGTTTACCTGTATTGATCCAGCAATACCTAGGAGCAATATTTTGCATACTATATTCCTTTGGCTATGCATTTTCAGCACAAGTGCGATGTATGGCGTGGCTGGTTGTTCCCAATTTATTCGGAAGAGGAGGCCGTTCTTTTATCCATACAATCGCTGTAATGTATTTAGTACAGGGGCCAATCAATAGTATTGTGCTCAACGGTAAAATAGTTGTTTCGTCTTTTAGATGTGCATCGGAACTGATAAGGAACCATTCCGTTTCAAGGTTCGAGTTCAGCCGAAAACCTTTGGAGACTGCTCTTTTTGAACTCAAAAAATCAGATAGCAAGCTGACAAAACTTTCTAACAAAATGAAACAATCGTTTAGTAAAATAGAGGATGAAATAGAAGGCCAAGCTGAAGTTAGATCTATGAAAGAAGAGACTGAAGCTATCGATAACAACCAGCGAAATGAGCCCCGCGCTGATATGATAGAAAATAAACGAAAAATAGAAACAGAGGACACGGATGCGGACACGATCGAAAAGCGCTATGCCAAAAAGGGTGATTATCGCTGTCAAAGCATCTTCAACAGTGGCATCAGTAACTGCAAACAAGCAATCGACAACATATATAACAAATGTATAGATAAAGTTAAGGTTATTGGCCCGATTGTTTGTCAAATCGTCGCTTTCAATTTCGTCTGCAATGTATTTAAGCTTGTTCCAAATCTTATTGGACACACTTGCGATTCGATGCCTGTCTTAGGAACAGGGTTTGGGGAAGTCTACGTACAGGAAAAAGCTATGTTAGATAGTTTTGGTTCAAACGACCAATTGAATTTCCAATACAAAGTTATCGATCCGGAAAGACGAGTGAACATAACTACACTCAAAGAACTCCAGAAAAGCATCATGCACACCTTCAAGAAACGACAAGTTTGGATCAATTTCTTCCAAGATATGTTGATGAATATTTTAGGATTCACTTTTCTTCTTATACTCGTCCATTCCTACAGCTACACAAAGAACTATCTTGTGGATTTAGACTTCGATAATATCTACATAACTGCTTACTTCCGGAGAATCGACTTACGTAGAGCCTTGGCTGGTAAAATGACATTGCTTCCTTTGCGGAAATTTGAAGAGAATACTCTAGTTACTCCTTTAAGCTGCAGAATATTAAAAGGAGAAAGAAAGAAAATCATCAGCGGTACTTTGATGTTGATTGTTCGTTATGTGGTGATTCTTAATATTGTAATGTTTGATTGGATCATTTATACCGTTCTTAATATCATCAAAAACCAAAGTCGAATTGATTACCACCAAAAGGGTTTCCAGAAAATCGAAGTTGCTATTCTCGGAAGTGGTTTTATGAGCGACATAGTAAGGACAATGCTGAATAGTTTCACACAAAAACACACGATTGACGAAATTACCACCAATTTCCTATGTCTACCTAAACCAGTCAAGACTGATAAACGTATTATATACCAAACTCTGGCTTTTTATATTGCCGTCTGGTTTCTCATGTTATCTGAGTCATTTGCTCTACGATTACGCCGTCTGATTGCTGCCTTTTTCTTTCGTCGCCGAGAGAAATCCAGAATTCTTTACCTCTATAATAGCACACTAAAAAAACGGCGGGGTTACATCAATTATATGAAGGAATATGTTCGTAGTTTAGCCAAACAAAAAAGACTTGCAGAAAAACACGGGTTGTTAAATGCACTAACTCGTACTTTTCCACGATTAGGCTCCTGTCTGAAAAGATTGCCTGGAATGAAACCAGTTTGTTTAATATGTGCTGACAAATTGAAAAATGGTGCTGGCGAACAGTGCACCAACAAGGAATGTATGTCGCGATATTGTTCGGTTTGTTGGGGTGATATGGAATACCGTTGTTATGCATGTCCGTAAGCATGTCGAATATTTAGAGTTAAAAAAATATATATATATGTGTGTGTGTGTAAAGAAATTAGGGGGAGTTGAACTGCTAGCAGAAGCTATGCGTTTAAAAGAAAAACCAACAACAAAATAAAACGATGTAAGAAATTACTTTATGTAGTTAACTGAATGAATAAAAGCATGAAATAACGGTTTCTTTATTATTAATTATTAATACCAATATTACACTAAGACATATCTACACAAGTATTCCCCACACTGACTTTGTTTCCTCATAACTTTCATAAAAATGGACATCTTTCAATGATATTTTCTGCAGATACCTTTCTGGTGGAATGGGTTACGATTATATCATATTTTAATGTGGAAAAAAAACCCATCAGATACGTTTTTCAAAATTTCAAGTTTCATTTTGTAAATCTATATTTGATGCGTATATGTATGTATATGCCTCTCCCCTTTTTCTTAAATTCCGATATAGTCGTAATCTACACAATCTGAAAAATATTCATTTTCTGAAAGTTATGAGGAAACAAAGTCGATGGTGGGAGCTCACTTGGGTAGTGTCATGTCACATATCCATTCATCTCTCTTTTTTGTTCCACTCCACCGCAGTCACTTCTTAAACCCCTCATTAACCAGTACATTCAGACTTTTTTCAGAAGTCCCATTCTCTGGAATTCTCTTGTTCCCTTTTCTACCATTGTCCATTTTCCGTCTGTTGTCGAGTTGCCTTTTGCTCCAGAGAAACATTGTGTCTTGGAGGCTCTGTGAAGGCATTGACAACAATCCCTTCTAGACTACACTCACGAACGCATGCACACATACAAACACACACACGCATATCTTTTATCTTTTACTTGTTTTAGTCATTGGACTGTGGTCAAGCTGAGCTGGAGCATCACCTTGAAAGGTCAGTCGAACAAATTGACCCTAGTAATTAGTTACTTTTATGTGTGATACTCATTCAATCAGTCTCTTTTACTGAACCATTAAATTACAAGAATGTAAACAAACCAATACTAGTTGTCAAGCAGTGGTAGGGAACAAATGCAAACACACACTCACACACTATACGATCGGGTTCTTTTAGTTTCTTGTTTCTTTATTGCCCACAGGGGGCTAAACATAGAGGGAACAAACAAGAACAGACGAACGGATTAAGTCAATTACATCGACCCCAGTGCGTAACTGGTACTTAATTTATCGACCCCGAAAGGATGAAAGGCAAAGTCGACCTCGGTGGAATTTGAACTCAGAACGTAACGGCAGACGAAATACCACTAAGCATTTCATCAGGCACGCTAACGTTTCTGCCAGCTCGCCACCTTTTAGTTTCTGCCTCCCAAATCCACTCACAAGGCTTTGATTGGCATAGTGCTACAATAGAAGACACTTGCCCAAGGTACCATGTGCTTGGAAAGCAAACTTCTTACCACACTGTCGCACCTAATGCTTTACAGCTTGAATGTTCTTCCTGAGTAAAGTGAATGTGACATCAATGATTATCTTATGCTTGTATGGTCAGCAATATCAAGAGATTAGGGATTAGCCACCCCTTAATCACATTAAATGTGTCTTTTCAAGCAGGATCCACTATGTAATTGCTCAACCTACAAGAAATTGCAGCTAAATCACCCCTAAATCAAGGACAACAATGTCTTGTATGGAACACCTTTGATTATAGAGTTGGTCAGTCATGGCTAGGTAACCTTTTTTTTTTTTTGAAAAGTGGACTGGATGAGACATAACCTATTGTCAAGTGGGCCACACTACTATGAATAAAATTGAAGGTAGTTTTTCATTAGAGATGCCATTCAGAAAGTCCAACAGGCTGAAGGTCACTTGTGACTGCATCACAGCAACCACAACCCATAGTGTGAATTGGGCTCAACATTACAAGTCCTGGAATTTGTTATAACATCCTCACTATGAACATTTTACTTACCTCTCTATATGTAATACTTTATTCTTTAATGAATCTTTCTGGCTCATTATGTTCTGGGCTCAAATTCTGCCAAGGATGGCTTTACCTTTTATGGGTTGATAAAATAAGTACCAGTCACTGTATTCAGTTTACCCTCTTCTCAGAATTGGTGGCCTTGTGCCAAAGTTAGAAAGAATTCTTTAATGAAATTTACCAATACAGACCATCACTTCTCTCATCAAATTCTAGCAGAGTCTCTACTCATACAGAAGTAATTCAACAGATCACAGCAAGATACAACTGGATGGCGACAGTTGAAGACATGATCTGATAGTTTGGTTAGAACTGCGGTTTGACTCATTTAGCTGCAAATACTCATAGTGCCATAACAAGGATTCTCATCACTTTGGATCAAAGCACACTTTTGTCATCCCTAAACCCAGATCGATGTAGGGATCAATATGTAAATGAGGGAGAGGCTAATATGTGGTTGGTGGAGACCTCCATCTCAGAGGAGCCCTTAGACTTAATAGTGCCCTCTTTGTTTTGAATTAGCAAAATAGTAGTGGGGGGGCTATTGGCCCTGCATCCAGCCCTGGTACACCACTACCCCATTGTAAAAAAACAGGTATGAGAGCTCGGAAGAAATTTGGCACCTTTCGTGCCTACATCAGGTGGCAATTAAACTTTGAGGGAGACTGCAGCCTCTTCCTATGCTTTTTAATACATACTGCTAATTGGTTGAAGTTAATTAAAATGTTTTTTCATTGAAAGTAGGGCTGGAAAAATGCTTCAGAACCTGATACAAATTTACATGTAAACTGTTGAGAGCATCTATATTGAGAAAAATCAATGAATCTTCAATTTTACTAATCCATATGTAACTGGAAGAAGTTAGTGTGTCACACAGTGTCTAGTAGTGAAATGTTAGCAATGAAGGAAAATGTTTAATACTAAGTTCTGATTGTGATTCATAGTTTAAGCATTGCTCCATGTATAAGTTACACTCCTAATTTAGTACTAAATCTTGGTACAAATTTTTTTTCCTTTCATAGTTTAAGCGTTGCCCCAATGTACAACATGCAGTCCAGTTTTTTTCAGATAAAAATCAAATAGAAAATAGTGCAACTTATGTACACAAGTAAATACAGTATCTAATTGTTCTTTAAATACTTTCATTTCATTGTTAACATTTCACTACTAGACACAGTGTGACACACTGACTTCTTCCATCCTTTTGTTGTTTGGTGATAAATATGAAAATGATACCAGAACACACAAGATAAAAAGTATAAGCTCTTTATTTCTTGTAATAAATGATTATTCTACAGAGATATCCTGTAGGATTTCTTAAGGAGAAAATATAATTAAAAAAATATATGTGTGTGACCATATATATTCATCTATCTTCTGCAGACAATTGAATATTCCACACACTATCAATACACATTAAACACCCATTCTTCAGTTCATTATATCTGTGCGCAAGTATTCCTACTAAAATTTGTTCCTTTTGAAAAGGTTTTTAATGCATTTTTAAACGTGCATACAGACACACATACTTTATATATGTGTGAGAGAGAGAGAGAAAGAGAGAGAATTTATAAATTCGTAGAAGTTGCTTGTATTTTTGAGTCTGCAAAACTTCAACTTAAGAATTCTTCTGAGGCACTTTAATGGTAACCTGAAAAACAAGAATTTCAAAAATAGAACAGGTTTCTTGAAATTTTATATGTATTCTACAATGTTTGTGACAAAACAAATCTGAGTTATTTTCTTTTCATTTCATATATATATATATATATATATACACACATACATACACACACACTAGAAAAAAAAAAACTTCAAGAAAGGTCAGTAACATTTTCATAAAAGATCTGATAACATTTTAAAAATAATTTTTTAAATCACCTTTACACTTCAAAAACTATATTAATATATATCATCATCATTTAACATTCGCTGTCTCCATGCTGATATGGGTTGGACAGTTTGACTGGGCTGGCATGTTGGAACCAGACTCCAGTTGATCGATAAATTTGTTAGTGGAGTAACTAACCTATTAACTAACAATACAAGACCGAACAAGTGTGTGTGTTCATTATTACCAGCATAATACCCCTCCCAAGTTTCAATAATGTGTGTGTGTGTGTGTGTGTGTGTGTGTGTGATATAAATATATATATATATATATATAAAGGTGCATGCATGATTGAGTGATTCAGAAGTTTGCTTCCCTACCATATATCATTTCAGGTTCACTCCCACTATGTGGCATCTGGGTGTCTTATAACCCTGTGTTGACCAAAGCTTTATGAATCTGGTAGACAAAAGCTGTGTGTGTGTGTGTGTGTGTGTGTGTGTGTGTGTGTGTATGCGTTACTGTCTCCTTGCCTTGACAATGTGTTGAAGTGAGTGTGACTTTCAATGCAAGCGGTGTCCATTTCCAGTCTGCCAAGACACATCTGATCAGGGGGAAATATTACTTTATGTGGAAACAGGTGAGGCTTTGTGACAGGAAGAGCATTCGATAACAAAAATCTACCTCAAATCTGACCCAACCCATGCAAGCATGGAAAAGAGGATATTAAAACAAAAATGAGGACTACAATTTCAGTCATACAAATACAGACCAATGTAAACCAGATCCAGTCATAATTGCTTCAATGTGTTTGCAGATTTGTGCAGACACACGGACAGACATATACGCTCTTGCTGAAAATTTAACAATGTCTCCTCACTCTAATAACATTTGTACTGAAATAATACATCGATGTGTACTCACAGTTTTCACTTCAGTGTAATTTTCAAGTCCATATTCTCCAAGTTCTCGTCCATTTCCTGACATCTTGTAACCACCAAAAGGTGCAGCAGTATCCAAAACATCAAAGCAGTTGACCCTAAAAATGACAGAATAAACATAAAGAGATCCTCCAACACAAAGAAAACTTCCTAAATATCATCTCCATTATTAAACATCAGTATATTTCAACAGGAATCATCATCTTGGTTGAGTTTAGCCATTGTACCCTCTGGTGCCTATCACATTCAGCATTTCAAACCAATCTTTTATTCAATCAAAGTGCATTGTTCTGAAATACACCATCTTTAACCCTTTAGTATTTAAACTGGTTGTATCCAAGCACAGAAATTCTACCTGAATAAATGGTGCATGGATGCCAAGGAGATAAAAATAATGTGTTGGGTTCTAAGTTCAACAAAAAACAAGTTTGTTTATCAAATGGTTCAACTGGGATCATTAAAATAAATTCATTAAATTACCAAACAGTTCCTGCTCTGATTGAGTTTGATATGTGAAGAGCTTTGTCAAGATCTGTTGTCATAACAGCAGCAGCCAAACCATATATGGTGTTGTGAGCCCTCTCAATTAACTCGTTCATATCACGGAATTTCATTATCTGCATTACTGGACCAAAGATCTGAGAAAAGAAATATGGTAACAAGATCAATTCTCAGGCTAATTACCAAATAAAAATTCATTAAGAAAGTTTTATTCCAAGACTTGATGAAGATATATTTAAGTTTGTCAATGGTTAGTTACTATTTTATGTCTTGCAAAAAAGGTAAAAAAAAAATTTTTTTTAAACCAACAAAAATACACGATTTCATAACACAGACATGAAGTATTAGATTAAGTGAAATGAGAGATTGTAATAATCATTTTATCCTAATCGGCAAATTACATCCTCATGATCATATTTAGATTCTTTTCCGAGTAAGAGTATTAATTTGACTAATTTGGAGGAAGAGGTTGAAGGAAAATAACCACAGCAGCAATTAAGAGCAATTGTCTAACAGTTACACTCAATCAATTAATAAATAGTGAGTTTCCAAAAGCTTACTTCCTCTTGGGCAATCCTCATGTTATCTTGTACATCAGCAAATACAGTTGGCTCCAAGAAATACCCTTTATCACCATGTCTGGCGCCACCGGTACAGAGTTTTGCTCCTTCTTCTTTACCACTTTCAATCAGTGAAAGGATCTTTGTCAGTTGTTCCTGGTCAACCTGTTAAAAAGGTGTTAATATGATATGGAACTAATAGGCTAAAGTCAAAAAACCAACAGAAAATTATAACACACACGTACACATATCTATCTGTTTGTCTATTTAAATACTCAAAATCAAACCCATATCATTCGGTTATAGAAAAAAACCATTAACTTTAACATGTCTATATACAATACTAGAAACCAGTTCAATGCACTAAATAATCCACATTTTTTTTTATAAGAATATGTCTAAATGACCAATTGAATAATCAACACCAATATTTTTTATTATTATTATTATTATAATTTACTTTGACAACCTCAACAATCACAAGCAAAAAAAGCATGTTCTATCCCAGTGGTTCCCAGTTTCGGGTCCACAAAAGGTAGTACTGGGGATCCGTGAACTAATTCAAAATTTCATAATATATAAGAGAGATTTTGTCTGCTTTTCTGTTTGTCCCATAAAATGAAACTAAATGGTTCAAAGGAGGCAACACTAATCGTGCTTCAATAAAGTCTTCTGTATTATGGCATTATGTGGAAACACTTCAAATTTCAACAAATACGAGAGTGAGGCTTTCAATAGATCAATCAGCTGAAATATTTGCAGAGCAGCTTCAGAAACTTTGTGAAGGAAAAGTTTCTTACACTCAATCCAATATTTAATTCAAGTGATTCTGTCAATGATTTGGTGGCTGAAATATTTCCTAATCTTCTTCATAATTACAATAATACAGATTTAATCTGTGAGCGAGCTATTCTGGCTCCAAAAAATGTTGCTGTACATAACATTAATAATATCCTATTGAATAAACTTCCAGGAGAAATATTCACTTATGACTCAATTGACAGGGTAGTTGATGATCAGGATAATGTTAACTACCCCATCGAATTTCTGAACTCACTACAACCATCAGGTACAGTTCATTGTCTTCAGCTGAAAAAATGGACTCTTATTATGCTATTAATAATTTGTCTATTGTAGAGCTCATTTTGTTTTAGACAATATTAAGCAGTCCTATCGATAAATGACATCTTCAAGCTCATTTTAAAGTTTGGTACATATATTGATCACTAATTGTTGAACTGTTAAGTTACAGAACATAAACAGAGGGAATCATTTTACCCAAGCCTGGGCCTGGACAGAGATACAGAGAAAGGGCTATTAGAACATCTTAGCCCTTTAACATTTAAACTGGCCACATCTGGTCCAAGTATTCTGTTTTATGCTCAAACTGGCCTTTCACACCTACCCTATAATGCAATTCTAAAAATAAACAATGACATCATCAAAATTTTGAAGCTATGAGATAATACATAATTCAAAACAATGTGAATAAACAAGCATAACATTTGACAGAGTAATCTGAATGCTAAAAGGGTAAGATAAACAAGATACTAGAAGCACTCACCTGTGGACCTTGATCAGAAGAAGGATCGAAAGGATCTCCGACTATTTTCCGTTTTGCTTGCTCAACACTGCGTGCAACAAATTCATCGTAGATCTTTTCCTCCACAAATATTCTGGAACCGGCACAGCAACACTGACCTTGGTTGAAGAACAGACCAAGATGGCAAGTCTCGACAGCAAGGTCCACTGAAAATGGCATGAGAAATTCAATCAGAGAATGGTCATGTGATAAAAACATGAAACATCAACTAAATAAATGGGTGTGGTCAAAAGGTGCACAACAACTGTATGGCTAAGGTAGTGGACTACAGCCATTGATAAGTGAAACAATGGAGATTTCTACAAAGGCTGCTTGACCTGCAGGAAACAACAAAATCTCCCTCTGTTAATCATATAATAACCATCTTAAAAAGAGAGGACATATATGTAAACATAGTCCTAGACACAGTGAATAAAGTATAAATAGAATGGGCATATCTGGAATGCCTTTGGTTGAGGATATGCTTATTTAGAGTTCAACTAAGGCTAAATGACTACAGCCACCATGCAGAGAACCAAGAGAACCCCTCTGTAGTGGTTTGACATGCTATAAATAGTAGCTAAATTATTCTCAAATCACACCCTAATGATTTCTACAAGAATAGGAAACATTAACTAATGAAGTCCTACAGAGCCCTAAAAGATAAAATGGCTATGATTATAATGCTTTGGATTATAGGTTGCCTGCTCAGTAGTGGTTGACCTAGGGCTAAATAACAAGTATCTATGAAGGCAAACTCATTAGCTTTTCTAAAAGGTTAACCATCTGTTAGCATATTTAACCTGCACAGGGAGGATAATAAAAGATGAAACTTTCACATTGGAATCATTGAGATTAGTAAACTGAATAATTGTTTCACAAACTCCTCAGTTACACAAAGATGGTCCTCATTATGCTTTTAACATACCATTTTCCATGCTTGCATGGGGTGGACAGGATTTTCTACAGCCTGATGCCCTTCCTGTCACTAACCCTCACACTTCCAAGTAAAGTAATATTTCTCAACAACCAGAAAATGTTTCCATAGAAGATTTAAAACAAAGGATACTGCATGCATGGTGGTGACACTCGTTTACGACTATCAAGTGATATCAAGACAAAGAGACAGTAACACACATACGCACACATTATCTATATACGACACGTTTTTTTTGTTTTAGTTCCCCATCTCCAAAATCCACTGACAAGGCTTTGGTCAGCCTGCGGTTATAATAGAACATGCTTATTCAAGGTGTCATGTAGTGGGACTGAACCCAGAAACTTCTTACCACACACCCATGCAGGCATGCATTCAGGGTATTACTATTTAAGGCTTAGATCAGTGGTTTCCAACCTGGGGTCTGTAAAGGCAGTACTGGGAGGGGGGGGGAGGGGTCCGTGAACAAAATTCAAAATTTCATATATATGTGTGTGTGTATATATATATATATATATATATAAGGATAAGCGTATTAAAAGGGGTCCGTGGGGAAAACTCATTTAAATAAAAGGGTTGGGAACCACTGAGAAAACACTGGGAACCACTAGCTTAGATCTATTAATACTCAAGAGTTTGAGCAAAATGAAGATTTTTAAACTTCTTTTGTAGTTTCAGCCATCACTTTCCTGATAACAAGCGGTGTAGGATTTTAAAACAAATCCAGAGATGAAAAATGGATTTTAAACACAGTTCAAACAGTTTTAAACAATTTTATAAAAGAAATGCATTGCTTACTATTGGCATCAGCAAATACTATATTTGGACTTTTACCACCAAGTTCCAAAGTTACTCTCTTTAAATTACTCTCTGTGGCCATGACCGAAACAATTTTCCCAATCTGAAAACCAAAAATTAAAAATTAAAACAGTTGAACAAAGAAATCTCTTTAAAAAATTGCTTTTACATCACAAGATGATGAGATTAGCATGTCTGGTAAAGGCCTTTGTTGTAGATTAGCCATGAACCAAAAATTAGCATCTTTTTTAACCATTAATTCAAAGAAGGAAAAAGCTCATGGCTGTGAAACTGGTACCAAGAAACAGGGAACTTATCCTTAAATCAGGGAGATGGCTCAACAGAGATCATTTTTACATCATGCTCTCTTGAAAGTTTGTAAAATTCTTATGATGTAAAGTACCTGCAAAATAACCAAATTTACAAAAATAAGAAAAAAATCTCCAAAATATGATGACCTACTTCAGTAGAACCAGTAAAGGCAATTTTATCAACATCCATGTGTTTAGCAAGAGCAGCTCCAGCTGTTGGCCCATAGCCAGGGACAATATTCAGAACGCCAGGAGGATAACCAGCCTAAAACAAAAAAAAAAAATCTGTACTATATTTTCCAGCAAACAAATTGAATTTACAGTACAAAAAAAAAAAAAAAAAAAAAAAAGTCATACAAGGCAACTTTGGAGGATTAAACATTTAATGTGAAGTGTAGCAGGATTTGGAAGGATAGTGATAATGCATGGATGTTTACACTAACAGGCTTACATTATATACCACAATGACTTGTATGCCAGAAAACATGCTAAGATATCTTACAAATTCATTTTAGGGGAAAATCCTAATAAAATTTTTTTTAATCTGAAAATCAAATTTAAACCGAACTAACTATACCAGTTGGTATTTTCAAATCAATAAAGAAGGTTATTTCTTTTTTAATAGAAGTGTGAAAAATACAATGCCTTACCTCTACAGCAAGTTGTGCAATATAAAGAGCACTGAGGGGTGTCTGTTCAGCTGTTTTCATCACAACTGTGTTTCCTAGAGCCAGGGCAGGTCCAAGCTTCCATGCTTGCATCAGCAAAGGGAAGTTCCACTGAAATGTAAGACGAATTTCAATAATGGCATCAACCATTGTTTTACTTTTAACAAATGCAGGAAAGTCTTTAAGAAAGCAAATCTAGGAATTCTCATCTGGGAATTCCAATTACCAGGTGGAATCATTGAACTGGTTCTACAAGGGATTCAAAAGGGGTTAGTTTCTTAAAGATCTTACTGTTACATAGCAGTAGTATAATACTAACATCAATAATATCCATTTCTAATTTAAGCAGAAGGTCAGCAATTTGGGGGGGGGGGGTCAAGAGCCTGCCAATTACAGTGACCCTAGTATTTGACTGGCACTTTATTTTATTGACCCCCAGCAGAGATGAAAAGATAAAATAGGTTAGGTTTGAACTCAGAAAATAAAGAGCTACAAGAAGTACCACAAAGGAATTCACCACTCAAGTAATAATAATCCTTCCTTATTTTATATCTTAACTTTGTAGACACTAGATCATCGAGTGAATATGATAAATGAATGATTAACAGAGCGACTGGTCTAAAAGATTTCCAACAAGTCAGTGTTCACAAAATATAACCCTCATTGTCATTTAATATCCATGTTCTGTGCTGACATCGGTTGGTCAGTTAGACAAAAATTCAACAGATTCAAGGACTGCATTTGTGCTCCATGGTCAACTTTAGCATGGGTTGTATTGTTGGATGCCCTTCTTAACACCAACCACTTTACAGAATGAACTGGATGCTTTCATTCATGGTACCAGCATTAGTGAGATCACCATACAGCCAGGGCTGGATTAAAACCCACGGAGGCCCTAAACACTTCACCCTTTTGATACCAACTCGTCTGAGACTATCCCTAGTTCTTTCATACAAACTTCCAGTCAGTATCATTTAATGTCCATTTCCCAAGCTGGCACAGGTAGAACAGTTTGACCAGAGGTGGCAAGGCCAGGAACCACACTAGCTTCTATTGTCCGATTTGGTATGGTACCTGCAGCTGGATGCTCTTCCCATCACCAACCACTTTACAGAATGTACTGGATGCTTTTTACCTTGCACCAGCACTGACAGGATTACCACATACCTTGCAAGACAAAAACCCCTCAACTGGGAAATGGAGGAGTAGTATTGAAGGGTGGGGTTGCTTTGTGCCAGTTGAAAGATTAAAGAGACAGAAATAGGTGTCTTGCTGTAGAGTAGATACATGGATACTCCAATTGGAAAAGAAAGAGAGTGATCTAAGTTAAAACTTTCCATCAAAATTTCATGTTAATTCATGATCCAAATTCCAGCTTAATAATGACAAAGTTATGTTACAAAATTAATTATTTCCAAAATGAATTAAAACAAAGGCAGAAATAACAACACACACCCATATACACCAAACATCTTAGAAATTAGCTTACAGGAATAATTTGTCCACAGACTCCAACAGGTTCATGTCTTGTGTAGGTGAAGTGGTTTCCACCTGACAAAATAAAGAAACAAGATTTTTTTTAAATGGCATGTTCTTAAGAAGCTTGCTTCTCAAACATGTGGTCTTGGGTTCAGTTTTACTGTGAGGTACCTTGAGAAAGTGTCTTTCACTGTAGACCCAGGCCAACCCCTCTCTTGTGAGTGGATTTGGTAAAGCCCATTGTATTTGAATGTGTGTGTGTGTGTGTGTGTGTGCATGTGTTTACCCTTGTCTTGACATATCAGAGCAAGTGAGCGAGCATGCGTACATGCTTGGTGCATATATTGCTATTGCCTTTCGGTGATGCCATAGGACAGTTGTAAGCAAGTGTCATTCAAGTAGAGTCCTCCATTTCCAATCCAAGAAAATACTTTTAGTCATAAATTTTTGTTTGCTTGCTTTTTTATTTTTTTTAGAAAGATCTTTGTATTTTAAGTATTCGTTAACATATTTCATTTTCCATTAATTTAAACTGAATTATGAGAATTGATGTTGTATAACAAACAGGGCTGATGGTGTTGGAAATAAAACCAAAGAGGAAACAAAATAAAAGAAACTGTGAATGTATTTTTTCCATTGATTTCAACAATGAGTGAGCAGTTGTTTCATCAATTGAACTAGCTGCTCATCAAATTAGCATGTAAGTGGCTGTGTATTCAGGGACACGTTTGAAATGAATTGAGAGGTGAAATATAGAGAGCTGAAGGACAGTCTGATCTTTAGCAGACATATTTGAGGTGAAGTTGCAAAAGTGTATAGTAATTAGTAATCCAATTAAGCAGGCAGGGGTGACAACTCAAGACATTTCAGTCTTACTAGACCTCCTTAGATAATAGATAAGTGAGTGAGGACAAAAGATTGTGCAATCTTTAGCAGACAGCAGTGATAATTCCAGGCATGTTTTGATCCTATTAGTAAATAGGTCAGTGCTAACAGTTTCGTCATTACTTCATCATTCTTCTTATCTTGAAATTCTTATTCTAAAAGAAGCCCTCTCCATTTTAGAAGGCCGGAAAGTGTTTAAGGGATACAGGAAAATTGTTTTATAGTAATATTAGATGAGCTACTTACGGATAGGAATAGTTTTCCCATGGTTTTTGTCAGCCCAGCCAGCGTAATATCTGAAGATATAAAATAATTCAATTAGTAACTGAATCAACTTGAATAATTATTCAAACATAAGCAATATTTTATCTTTCATTTGTTTCAGTCTGACAGGTTTTCTTGAACAAATTGGCCACAGTACTTACTGGTACTCATTCTACTGGTTTCTTTTTGCCAAACTGCTAACTCACAGGGATGTAAATAAACCAATACCAATTGTTAAGCAGTAGTGAGGGACAAACTCAAAGACACAAATACAAACAAACACATCAGGTTCCTTTCAATTTTCGTCTATCAAATCCACTCACAAGACACTTGCTTAAAGTGTCGCACAGTGAGACTGAACCCAGGACCATGTGATTGGGAAGCAAACCAAACTTCTTACCATTGAGCTATGCTTGCATCTATTTCTCTTAGGTTTAATTCCCTTAATTCATTGGTAAAAACCATATGGTAATGTGTATCCAAGAACACACAAACACAACTCTTACCAAATACTTTCCAAAGACAACCCCACCTCACACAAGATATAAAACAGGTGAGGGTTGGTGACAGAAAGTGCATCCAACCAGAGAAAATCTGGTTCAACTAATTCTGTCCAGTTCAGGCAAGCATGGAAAAATGGACATTAAATTGTTTTCTTTTTTTATCCTTTTTCCATTTTTCTTTTGACAAATAGGGAGAACAAGTGTGCCTATTCTAAAACAGGGGTGATGCTGGGGCAATGCTCTGAAGGGTTTAGTCAAATCAATGCCAATTCTACTGGTCCCCTTTGCCAAACTTAAGTCACAGGGATGTAAACAAACTAACACTTGCTATCAAGCAATGGAAGGGAGACAAGCACATGTGTGGGTATATAACACACACTTATACACAGCAGGCTTTGAGTTTCCACCTACTAATTTCACTCGTAAAGCATTGGTCGGCCGAAAGCTCTACGAGGAGACATTTGCTCAGGTGTGCCACCCAGTGGGACTGAACCTGAAACCACATGATTGGGTAAGTGCTCCACTTTAGCTGGGCCAACCAAAGCCTTCTGAATGGACTTCATAGATGAAAACTGAAAGAAGCCTGCTGTAAATAAATATCAAAATGTGTGTGACTGTGTTTGTTCCCCACCATTTCACAACCGACGTTGGTTTGTTTATTTCTGAAATGCAGAAATTCAGCAAAAAGAGGTCAAAAGTACAAGACTTAGTAAAAAGAAAGTACTAGGGTCAGTTTGTTTGACTAAACCTTTGAAGGCTGTGCTCCAGCAAGGCCAAAGTCTGATGACCGGAACAAGAAAACAGGCTTCAAAAAATGGTATTTTAGAAAGAAAATTCAGAAATTCTTACCTGTAAGTATTAATGACAGCAGCAACATCGACAAGGAAAGACTGGGTGTAGGTTTTACCATTGTCAAGAGTTTCTAAAGACTTGAAAAAGAAAAATACAAATTCTATACAAAATATGGAGATTTAATTAAAGAAATTCTATACAAAATGAAAAATATATTCAAACCTTTCTAAAACCTAAAAGCAAAAAGAACAACCAGATGGTGTCAATTGACAATATTTTTGTACCAGGAGTGGCTATGTGGTAAGTAGCTTGCTTACAAACCACATGGTTCTGGGTTCAGTCCCACTGCGTGGCACCTTGGGCAAGTGTCTTCTACTATAGCCTCAGGCCGACCAAAGCCTTGTGAGTGGATTTGGTAGACAGAAACTGAAAGAAGCCCGTCATATATATATATATATATATATATATATATATATATATATATATATATATATATATGTATATATGTGTGTGTGTGTGTGTGTGTATATATGTGTGTGTGTGTGTGTGTGTGTGTATATGTGTGTGTGTATGATTTTAATGCCCACATTTCTATGGGTTGGATGGAGTTTATTGACGCAGATTTGCTATGGCCAGGCACTCTTTTAATCACCAATCTTTATTTCTAAGCAAGATAATATTGCTCCATGGCAGGACAGCTTTTTTTTTTAAGATTAAAAATATTTGACTGTGACACTCATTTACAACTATCACACAATGACAAGAAAATACAAATCGTCATCATTGATTGAAGCATTTCCAAATGCTGGCATAGGCTGAATGGTTTCATAGGAGATGGTCAACCAGAAGACAACACCAAGCTCTACCATCTGTTTTGGCACGGTTTCTATGGCTGCATGCCCTTCCTAACCCCAACCACTTTACAGAGTAGAATGAATGCTTTTCACATGGTACCAGCAAAGTTGCCAGATAATTTGCAAAACAAAGACCTCCCAACAGAGAGGAAGAAGTGTATAGGAGGGGGTAGCTTTGCACCAGTTGAGAGTTTCAGTATAACAGAGGGATAGAAACAGATGTCTTGTAGAAGAGACATGGTTACCCTACTCAGAAAGGGAGAAAGAGACACAGACTTCCAGCAATGAAATCCACTCACAAGGCTTTGGTTGACCCAGGGCTATAGTAGATGACACTTGTCAAAAGTGCCACACAGTGGACTGAACTCAAAACCATGTGTTTGGGGGCTTCACTCAGATCTCTAAAACTGTCAACATTGACTCCACTGAAAAAGGCCAGATAGATATTTAATCAGGAAACTGCATACATCTCCAATTGATAGGCTTTCACAGTTTCAGTCAAGCAAATTTAATGAACTCAAAACCTTAAAGAAATCTTAACCACACAGTAAAAACAGTTATCTTTGCAGCAAAAAGTTTTGACCTTTCTATGCTGATATCAGTTCACTGGTTTTTTTATAACAAAACATTCCAAAATTATATTTAGCTGAAACCAATGCTGACCTGATTTCACCTTTCATTCAAGTGCACATGTTTTTGACATATTTGCATTTGAGGTTTAGTTGCTTATGCATGGATAAACAGCATCATTTTAGGTTAAGCTGCTCATTCAACCTTGAGAAGAATTTACATTTTACAAATTTCAATTGTCAGTTTAGAACTAGTTTTGATAAAGTAAAGACTAGCCAGACCTTTCTAACACACGAGTATCGGTCACTTCTTCACTGCAACTTATTTTCCTCAAACTGATGCCCCAGTAATGACTAAAGCCATAAATATATATATCTTTGCATTGACTAGACTATGAAATGTTATACACCAATGACCACAAGGTACTTCCATGCATTGTTGAAGCTTTTAAACGATGCGAACCCAGTGGCAAGGCAGCTAGGCCAACATTCCCCATTCAGCTGTAGAAACTCTGCCAGACCAAATTGGAGCCTGGTGCAGCCACTGGCTCTCCAGACCTCAGTCAAACTGTCCAACCCATGCCAGCATGGAAAACGGACGTTAACCAATGATGATGATGCCTTTAATAATATCTCTGTTCACCCATGAGTCTACTTGGAACTAAACAAAAACAAGAAAGAAAAGATAAAATGTATCTCAACAAGAATTGAATGGAGAACCTCTGAGAACAGAAACTAAATATTATGGTACAGTTTAGCAGAGACAATATTAAGTGTGATCTATCATCAGAAAAATGCTAATAATTTTACTTACTGCAATGTAATTCTTGTCTCTTTCAATTAAATCTGCCAGTTTGTACATTAAATTGCCACGGTCTGAGGCATCCATTCTTCTCCATGGTGACCCCAGTCTGAAAGCATCTTTGGCAGCAGCCACTGCCCTGTCAATATCTGCCTGAAAAACATGAATAACACAACAAACTATAAACTACCTTACAATTAACAATGGTGATCTAGGAAGATTTAGCTTTTTTTTATTTTTATTTTGTACAACAGCCTTGGCTGTATGGTCAAGAAGTCCGATTTCCAATCAAGTGATTTTAGGTTCAATCTCACTGTACGGTACCTTGGTCAAATGTCATCTACACTATCCACATTTCAACAAAATCTGACATTTGTGCATGGAAAGTAGATGTTAACAATGATAATGATATCCAATCCCAGAACAAGGTTGGTAACTTTGCACTTTCATAGTTATTCTTAAATCTTAATCATTTCATAGCCAAATTCAAGTGACCCTTGGCTTATGGTCCCAGACAACCGAGTGAAATATCCTGATAACTATCCAGACAGCTGATGGTTATCTTTGCCCAGATAACTGCAAACGATCTTCAAAGTATTAATCAACCTTGGTGTTATTGTAGTTATTCTACTTCCGTTACATTTTATTTTATCTCGTGTCCTGATACCCTACAAGTTTTGGTTGATAAAAATGTCAAGTTGACACAACTGTTAGATAGAAGGCAGCAGACACACTGATACATTCAATTTATACAATTTTATACTATGTTCTACAACATAGAAATTGAAAGCAAGACACGCGCACACATTTCCTGCATGTACAGTTAGATGCATATGGCGAGTTGGGGGTTTCAAAAGACTGCTTGAAAGAGGGTACACACACCTTCAATTACATGATTTTTATTTTTAAGACTGCATGCTCTGGCTTAAGTTCATTTTTGAGCTGTTGGCCATTTGGAAGGCCATATGCAGAGGATGCAAATTACCATCAGAATGAAACAGAGAACAAAGGACAAACTGCAGCTTATGTTCATCAAACTCTGTGTGTGTGTGAGCGTGTGTGTTCATTTAAAGAGAAAAAGAAATATAGGGCCCACAGAGAGACAGTTGCAAAGAAAACTCAATGGGAAAACAAATAGACAGTAATAGAGAGAATATGCACATACACACACACACACATGTATAATGTGGCATTTACTCCATGAATGGAAAGCATCTCGGGCAGGTTAACCCTTTCAATATCAACCCAGCTGAAATTGCCTCTTGCTCTTATAGTACATATATCTGGGTTTCAAAAGTTCTGAATTTAATCTTCCACCAAACCTTGGTCATAATTTATGTTTCTAACAAAGTTATTTTACTAAATTCTTTGTTATATTTAAAACAATTGAAAGATACAAAGCATCTCGACAGAAATATGGTAGCAAAAGGGGGTTAAGTGATACAAATGAATGCAAATAAAAAATCAGATTTTAAAATAAATCAATTTTATAAGAGACAGCTTAAAAGAGATGGTAGACACAGGTTGTATGTATATACCTTCAGTTACATGGTTTTTATTTAGAGCAGAGTGCAAGAGGGAGAAGAGAAAGAAAGAGGGAGAAGATGAAAAAAAGAAAAAGATATACAGAGGGACACAGGAAAAAGATTAGCTACAGAGAAAAATTCTCAGAGTGGAAGAATTCAGAAAACGGCCAATGCTAACATACCTTATCTCCTTCAGCAACTTCACAAATAACATCTCCATTGGCTGGGTTCAAAGTTTGAAATGTTTTGCCACTGACAGAATTCACAAATTCGTTGTTTATAAAAATCTTCAAAATAAAAAAAAAATAAATAAATAAAGAGGAATTACTGAAACCGATCTCAGTTTTGTATACAAAAATTTTTACATATTTGTAAAAGCTCTATTTTTAATGGTTATTTCACTTAAAGATTTAATTCTTTGTGTTTTCCAGAATTCAGAAGTATTAAA
>NC_068992.1:9840534-9841408 GCF_001194135.2 Octopus bimaculoides
AAAAAAAAAAATCAAGTACCTGTCACTTAACTGTTCCAAACTCGGCGCTTCTTTAGAAGCTCACCTCGCCAAGAAAATGACGACTAATTTCTAAAAAAAAAAAATATGGAAATGGGAAATATACCCAAAATAAATGAAGTATGCAAAAAATTAGGAAGATTAATTTAGTTTTAAATATTTTATACTAAAAAATAAAACACGGAAAACGGGAATTCACGAATATAAATAAACATGTCAGACGATGGATCATATATTATTAATGATATAAGGGGCCCGACAATAACGTTTGCAAATTCTTGATAATTTTTAATCCGAATTTAATCCGCACACTGCTTAGTGTTAGGGTTAGAGATAAGGTAAGTTTTAGGTAGTGTGGACTCGCTTTACCTTCGCCCATTTTATGATGTGAGATTTCTCGTTCAGGCACAAAATTTGACATATATTTGGGATCTTTCTGATTTGGCGGTCGCCACTTTTATGTATGTTTTATTTCGTGTGTTTTCTACCGAAACACTTTAAAACTTCGTATACTTATATATTTTGTCTTATAAAACAGAGAAAAAATTTTATAATCGAAGTTATGGATCTATTTTAAAACGGGGGCCACATTTTTCATTAATGTTTTACGTATTGTTTTTGGTACGGAAAGACTTTCAAACTTCGTATACTTATCTATTTTGTGTTATAGAACAGAAAAATATTTTTGTATTCGAATTTATTTCATGTAAAAAATTGTCTTATTTCGATAATTTCAACCAATCACTGACAAGTATTCAGTTGTTTATATTTACTCCTTTGGCTGATTAAGCGATGTAAAGCGTATTTAATCTCTATACCTTCGTTTTATTTGCTTTTTTCATTTTAAATTTGCTTT
>NC_068992.1:9842060-9844485 GCF_001194135.2 Octopus bimaculoides
TATTTGTAACTTTTTTTAAACAAGTAAGCGTCATTTTCTTGGAGAGGTGCGCTTCTAAAAGAGCGCCCTAAACTCTCAACTTCAGCAATTATGCTAATCAATTTTTACTCCTAAAGATGATGCGACAAGATGAAGAGGCAACGCTTGAAATGTAATGATTTCATACAGGTTGGGAGAAAATACGAGAAATCAGAAATTACTCACTTTACCCCGGTTACTAATTCTGCCCCACCCCCAACTTGAATGATGTTTGACGGTCACAGAACTTTTTGCTTAGGAGGTGGGGAAGGCAAGTTTCAATATTGGTCTACTTTTGGTGGTTTAGAATTTTCGTTTTACATTGTTATGAGAAAAGAGAAATTACTAGAACATTGTTATTATTCAATACTGTTGTCCTTTAAATACTGTAACAAAGTCACTCATGACTAAAAAACCAAAATCCAACATACGCTAGAAATAGCAACCAAATCTCAAGGTTCACTGTAGTCTTTAAACGTACGGCGGAGTAGGACGATGGACATAGAGCTATACGGTAAACTTTGATATTTTTGGTCTTAGTGAAAATCGTAAGGATAAAAGTACTAAAATTTATCAGATAGGTATATTATTTAAGTGTCGGACTGAAAACAATTAATACAGAAAGATTGCTACGATAATAGAATTTTAAGAAAGTTGGGGGAGTGAATGAAATGTTCTTACAATCTTTGGTCCTGTATAATGTAAGAATTTTTTGCTTTTAATATGTTTTATAATTTTATTTTCGTTTTAATCTAACACCAAAATAGGATTCAACCTTAATATAGGTTATTCTTAGGTCTGAAAACATACCAACACAATGTTGGAAGGAAGTTTGTTTCCGTTAACATAGGTGGGGAGTGTTTTTGTTTGTCTTCTGTGAAAAAAAAGTTTGGAGAGAGTCATTTTGTTTTAATAACTTATTAACACACTCACCGGTTCCATTTACACTTTTTGTCCCTAAAATTTTCGTTGCTTCTCGCAACCTTTGAAGCAACGAAAATTTTTTTTAAAAAAGTAAAGGAGCAGAAATGGAACCGGTGAGTGTTAATTAATAAGGCATTAACACAGAATGACTCTCCAGCCACTACAAAGTATGCTACAACAAGCGAATTCACAAAAAGAATCTTGCAAATCAAATACAAAAACGAAATACACACAAACACATATTCAGGGATATACCGTATTTTAACAAGGACACCCCCCTAATTGGGGGAGCTTAAAAATTTGGAAAAAAGGAGGCATAACTATTAATTTTCCTGGAAGTTAAGAACAATTTAAGTCTATTCTGTTGGAATTTCCGAAAATTGTCCCCCACCCCCATTCCAAATTTTTGTATATTCGGATTCTACATAGTAAATACTATATGCATAGAACATTTCATTAAAAAATATTCATTTTTCTGAAAGTTATGACCTCCCAAAGTCTGGTGGGTAAAACCCTGTAGTTATGCCAAAAAGGCATACTATTCATGTATTCAATAATACTATTCATGTATAAGAAACTCCAATATTTTTAACGTAATTTTTGACAAAAAAACGAGTTCCTTACACACGTTAAAATACAGAATATGCTAAAAGTTTTACCTTAGACTGAGCGATGTCAGGGTTCGTTATAGGAGCTGGTATCCCCGCGTAACCAGCTTTGGATGATAGCATATACCACCGTAAAGGACAACGCGAAATGCTGCGCCAGGTTGATATTGAGAGCATGATGGCGTTACTGAGACTTGAAAGCAGAAGGAAAAGATTTAATTCTGGACATACATATATATAGAGAGGTGTGTGTGTTTTAATTGATTGGCAGACAAGAAATGTGTCGAAGGAGGAAAACAATTAAAAGAAAGGGGAGGCTGGAGGAAAGATAAAGAGAGTCTGGTATTGAACGAGTAAAGGTTGAAATAGAAGGAGGAGATAGAGAGGAATGGATGGAGAAGAAAAGGACGAATGAGATGATGGGAGGGGGTATTAGTGGGAGGAGTTACACAGGGTTTGTTTATCAAAAGCGTTTCGTTTGAGGCTATTTACACTGAAAACACACTAGAAATTTGTAGCTTGATCGACTCGACCTGACACCCGAAGCTACCCAGCCGTGACACTCCCGTCGTTTTAGCAATATTTAGCACCAAATGAGATACTTAGTGCTGCATTGATGTTTTTTTTTTTTTTTTTACCTTTCTCCTTTAAAAAAATTTTTTTGTGGACATTGAAATTAGACACTGAGGGAAAATGGGTGTAACTTTTTTATTTTTAAATTTTGACGATGTTTGTTTTCGATAATGTGTTCTATATGTCACGGTCATGCGATTCCCCCTAAAAAGATTTTGGACCACCCCCTCCCCTCCCCCATTGTTCTACATGTTCAGGTCGTACGAATAGCCTTCTCGCAACTTAGATGTGAAAATGAACGG
>NC_068992.1:9845344-9860710 GCF_001194135.2 Octopus bimaculoides
AGCCATTTAAAATAACACACAAAATCCGTTAGATTCACTTCAACATTTAAATTTAATTTGTCAAAATATTTTCGTTGCTTTGAGACCGCGACCTGTTCACTGACCACAGAATTTTGTCAGTGAACAGGTCGCGGTCTCAAAGCGACGAAAATATTTTGACAAATTAAATTTAAATGTTGAAGTGAATCTAACGGATTTTGTGTGTTATTTTAAATGGCTTATAAACACCTTCCACGCTGCAATTGTTTTCGTTCCAGCACACGATCTCAGATCAGGTCACTTGCTATGCAAGTACATCTCCGTAGTTCCTTTTCATGTTTTGAATAAAGCTTATCACTTTAACCAGTGCCCGCAACTGTTTTGCTGCGACATATTAGTGTACGACGAGACGATGCTAGGTGTGTCACTGTGTAACCTGAATAATTTTTTTTTTTTTTCTATACTTTTTAATTTATAGTTTCAGTTCAGGTGTGCCACTGAATTTTGAAAAGAATATGTGTACCACTAGTGAAAAATGGTTGCAGAGCACTGCTTTAGCACTAGATTGTTCAATCTGTTGAAGAAGTTTTACTGAAAATAGCAGACTACCTAAGTGAGCTCCACTTTAGATTTCGTTTCCCCATAACTTTCAAAATAGAATTTGTAATGAAATTTTCTACAAATGCTTATGAGATATAGGTTCCGGTTGTATCAGAATTTGATATGTAGGGGGAAAAGAACAAAATTGGTGGCCGTGTACACATACACGATCAACATGAATAGCTCAGTTCTTATTTGGATCTGCTGCTCTCCAAGATGGACCAAAAACCACTTCTCACATCTATGTTCCGTTTTGACACAGTTTCTATGGCTGAATGCCCTTCCTGCCACTAACCACTTTACAGAGTGTACTGGGTGCATATTTTTATGATTCCATCACTCAAGATGTTGAATAGTTTTCAGTAAGACAGGACCTCGTAACACTTAACTTTCTCTGCCCATACAACCAACCACACACACTATTTTCTTTTTAATTAGTTGATCACCTTGACATAGTTGTTCAACCCTCAGAGTTCTTGCCCACAGTACCTTTGCTACCCAATTCAATCATAATGATCTCCTTTGCCACTGTTGTCAATATTAATCCTGTGTCTTCATTCAGTCGACAGATCCACTTTCAGACAACCTAAAACATGGTCAGGTGGTTGGAGAGTCTTTTATGTCCCTCTTCTTAAACATCCAAATCAATTGAGTCACTTCTCACTGGTTTTCTATGGTAATGCTGTGTTATGTAGAGTTGAGTAGCAGACCCCAATCTTTTCTTTTACTTGTGTTGTTTAGACTTAAAAGAAATATTTAAAATGTGTGTGTTATAATTTTTCAAGGTGATATGGGACTGACAAGTCTGTTCTTGTACAGATTTTCAGTGTTATGTGCTCATATGAAGCTCAACCAGCATTCTTGAGATCACCCCTTACTATTCTTGGTTATTTCCACTTGGTTAGCCATCATTAGTACATATCAGACAACTGTGTCTTCAGTTATTATAGCTGATGCTTCTGATGACTAGTTCCTCGCTCAGAACAGTTGTGCTTCATCGTTCATGCATTCAAGCAACACATATCCAGTAGAGCATTTCACTTGCTTATTTCCCAGTCTTCCTCTATTCAATGGCCATATCGTATTACTATGCAAAACTACACTTGACATACAAGTGCTATATAATCTGGCCTTCACTCAGAGAGAAAGAGAGAGTGAGTGAGAGAGAGAGAGAGAGACTCTTTGTTGCTAGCAGAAGTAATTGTACTTTGGACTTTTTCTCACCACTTTATTCTGATTGCAATGTTTTCACCACAACCCTGTCTACTATTTATTAGGATACCTGGGTAACAAGCTGTCAAATACTTGTTGTGGGGGTGATTCTGATAGTGGCCGGGGTAGGGCTTTGAGAATTATAAACATGGCAGACTAACTGTTGCTTTTAACACTTCACTCCTAAATAAAAAGTTCATGTTAATACCAGAAATAATAGTAAATGTGTAACTAAATATAGGACTGGTCTTTTTCTGCAAGTCATACTACTTCAAAAAATATCACATCACAACAAAAAAGTAGTTTTAAACATGGTATTTCTCAACAAAAGATCGACTGGCATAGAAAACTGCTTTCCACAGTAAGTGATCAAATTTGGAGTGGACACCGTGGACTTATACAGTAAAAGAGTTCATAAAATAAAAATGGTTTTATTTTCGGTTAATCCTGTTCTTGCCATATTTCTCTTGATATTACACTGCCTTTGTTTCTATTAATTTTAAAGATAATACTCTCTTTTACTTGTTTCAGTCATTTGACTGCAGCCATGCTGGAGCAAATCGACCCCAGGACTTATTCTTTGTAAGCCTAGTACTTATTCTATCAGACTCTTTTTGCCGAACTGCTAAGTTACGGGGACGTAAACACACCAGCATCGGTTGTCAAGCGATGGTGGGGGGACAAACACATATATATATATATACATATATACGACGGGCTTCTTTCAGTTTCCGTCTACCAAATCCACTCACAAGGCTTTGGTCGGCCCAACATTGACACCAGTGTGCAGCTGATATTTTATCAATTCTGAAAGTATGAAAAGCAAAGCTGACTTTGGTGGGATTTGAACTCAAAATGTGAAGAACCAGTGATGTTGTTAAGCAGTTTTTCTGATTTGCTAGCAATTTTGCCAGCTCAACACCTTTCTTCTTTTTATGATGCAAACCTCGTTTTAAAGTCATCTAAATTTAAAATCTGCCACCAAAATTTCATGCCATGTTCTAAGCACCAGCTTAATAACAACCAAACTATTTTACTAAATTCTTCATTATTTCAAGAATTAACTGAAGCAAAGTTAGAATAGAGTTTAAACTTTTCTCATCAAGGTGGTATGGAACCGACGAGTCTGTTCTGAGACAGATCTTCAGTGTTATGCATTTATTCCAGTTGTTTTTTCTTCTTAAGATGGCAATTTATTTTTTCCTCTACTTTTCATTCTTCATAGTGGACCTGGATCCTCTTCTCAAACTACAGAGTGAGGTAACATTTCTGATTGCAAGATATCCTTTGGCAAATTTTAATTGTAACTTATTTAATCAGCAGTAAAATATTATCCTCATCACCATCATTAATATATAATCTTTTTAATTAATATTAGCAGGATGCTGTGGTAATTAGATCTCATCTTCTTCAACCAGTTATTCCTGAGAGGGTCATGAGGTCAACCTGAGGCTACAGTAGAAGACACTTGTCCAAGGTATCACGCAGTGGGACTGAACCTGGAACCATGCGGTTAGGAAGCAAACTGATATTTTTCTCTCCATTCAATGGAGACATAGAGAAACTCCATCAAAAACTAGCTCGTCTGATATTTTTCTAACTTTGGCACAGAGCCACAAATTTGGTGAGGAGATGGAGTATAGAAAGGCAGGTGGTTTATTTGACCAACTTCTGGAAACATGAGAGCAAAGGTGCTCCCATCAGGATTTGAATTCAGAAAGGATCCAGATGTTTTACTCTGGACTACAATGTCTGCCATCCATCATACTGTTATGGCTTCCAATAAAGGGGCAAGGTTTGTAGTTTTGAAGGGAGGGGTTTAGGTGCTACCACTGACCTCAAGTACTTGACTGGTACTTTATTTTATCGACTCCATAAGAATAGCCTCAACAGGAAATGAACAACATAATGATAATAATAATAATTATTATATTTCAAATTTTGACACAAGGCTAGCAATTCTGGGGGAAGGGTGTAAGTCTCCATTGAGACTTGGTATTTATTTCATTCACCCCAATATGATGAAAGACAAAGTTGAACTTGGGGGAATTTAAAGTCAGAACATAAAAACAAACAAAATGTTGCCAAGCATTTTGTCCAGTATGCTAACCATTCTGCCACTTTGCTACCTTAATAATAATAATAATGGTTTTAATATGGGTAACAAGGCCAGTAGTTTTGAAAGGATGTGATTGGGTGACACCATCAACCCCAGTACTTGACGGATACTCTATTTTATTGACCCCAGAAGAACAAAAGGCAAAGTAGACCTCAGCAGGATTTGAACTTGGAGTGTCAAAGGAGAATAGAAATACCTCATGGTATTTTGGTCAGCATTCGAACAGTCCAGTCAATCTACCAGCTTTAAGAATTGTTCCTGATTTAAGCAGAAAATCAGTGATTTCATGGAGAAGAGTTGAGATAATAGCATCGACCCCAGTATTTGGCTGGTACTTTCTTTTATTGACCCCCCCCCCAAAAAAAAATTAAAGGTCAAGTCAACTTCAGCAGGATTTGAACTCAGAATGGCCTGGCTCTCCATTGGCTATGAATTTTTCAGTCAATTCAATTAATGTGCAAGTGGCTGAGTACTCCATAGACATGTGTACCCTTAATGTAATTTTTCAGGGAGATTCATCATGACACACGCAATGTGACAAGGCTAGTGCCTGACTGGTGTTTAATTAACCCCCGAAAGGATGAAGGGCAAAACTAACATTGGTGGGATTTGAACTCAATATAAATAATTGTCTCAAATTTTGGCACTGGGAGAGGGAGGGGTTTAGTGAGTACCATGAAACCCCAGAACCCGACTGGCGTTTGATTCTGTTGGCCTTGAAAGGATTGAAAGTTGGCTTTGGCAGGATTTGAATGTTAAGAGCTGAGGAAAATGGTGCAAAGCAATTTGTCCAGTGCAGTGACAATTTTACCAGCTTGTTGCTTTAATAATAGTAATAATTCTTTCTACTATAGGCACAAGGCCTGAAATTAGGAGGCGGGGGGGGGGTAGTCGATCACATCGACCCCAGTATTCAGCTGATACTTATTTTATCAACCCTGAAAGGATGAAAGGCAAAGTTGACCTTGGTGGAAGTTGAACTCAGAATGTAAAGACAGAAGAAATACCACTAAGCATTTTGTCCGGCTAACAATTCTGCCAGCTCTTCACTTTAACTAATAATAATGATGATGATATTAATAATAATAATAATGATAATAATAATAATAATAAACACTTGATGGTAAAATAGCTTTATATGATCTCAAGAAGAATCAGTAACAACGTTGAGGTGCTTGTTATCAATAATCCAATAATTGTAGTTGTAATAGTAGTAGTAGTAGTAGTAGTAGAAGTAGTAGTAGTAGTAATAGACCAGATTTTGCTTCTGGATTCTCAGAGTTTGTCAGTTATTTTAGTTTACTTTTACATTTATTTGTACTGTTTTTTTTTTGTTTTTCTTTCTTTCCTGTCAGCTTGAAAAACGGATTTCAAGTAAATAATTCAGAACCGCTTGTTTGAGTGTTTATGGATTTTGTGTGCAATGTAAAAGGAGATGGAGGGAAAGGGCAAGGGACATAAACAAAATAAGGTATTCACTGTCAACGTAGCATAAAATTAGTATACAAACTAGATATATACAGGTGTACATATTAGTCAAAAATCTTTAAAAAGACAACAAACGAACGAACAACATCTAATACTAACAAAAAGGAAAAAGCCTTTGTTTTCTTAATTTTCTTTTTAATTGTAACATGGTTAAATTGCACACACCACATGTGTGCGTTTTTGTGTGTGTGTGTATTTGAATGTGTTTTTTGTGTGTATAGTCGTGTTTTAATATAGTATCTGAAACATTCTTTTAGACAGAGAACAAAAAGAATGGAATAAAATAAAACAAATTCACTCAAAAAAAAAAAGAAAAAAAAAAACCAACAAAAAATATTTGTAGGATGGAATGGTAAATGTAAGTTGAAACAATTATCATCATTATCAATATCGATGATAATAAATAAAAATGTTGTAAGTTTCCAGAAAAAAAAAAAAAAGAATTACAAAACAGCTGAGACATTTAAAGCTGATAATTAAGAAAAATGTTATGAGTATTATACAGTGTGTATACCCACTGTATCTGTATATGTGTGACATCTGATGTATCAATCTATTTAGTATGCTAAAATAGGACTTTAGTGAACCAGATCAAACTGCTTGTCGTAAGGAATCAAATTACCTCTACCCATCACGTGTGTTTCTAATATTTATAAACCACCAAAGCCAAAGAAACACACGTCTTCATCAGAGGCTGCCTGCAGACAGCTGGACAAACCGAATTATGGCTTGAAATATATTCAATGAGTTTTTGACAGAGACTGAATAATACACGTTTCATTCCTGTTCTCTTTTATATAGACTTCAAACTATTTAATCAGTTTGACCAGCAATCTGCAGACAGCTTCTGATGAAGCATACACACCCAGCTCCCCCAGAACACAGACACGAGAAACACATCAGTGATGGGCATAGGCAATGTGATTAATGACTATAAGCATTTAGATTTAATTAACAAAAGTTCTTAATTTTAGTGTACTAAATAGGATAAAACTATATCAGATATTTAAAATATCAACACTCTGAATGAGTTTTGTTATATTCATTATAAATTCATTTTCACATTGAATATTTCTTACTGTCCTAAGAAATTTATTTCAGCATTATATATACATACATACATATATATGTGTGTGTGTGTGTGTGTGTGTGTGTGTATAGATATGCATCTATGTATATTTGTGTGAGTTGATGTATGTATATAACACAAAATACAAATCAGTCAAAGAGTCAAAAACAATTTCTCTGGATGATGAATAGGGGGGGGGAGGGAAAAAAACACAAAGACAAAAAACCCCCCAAATGTACAATAACCAGAAAGATTTATGCTTTTGTTTTTTTTTTCTTCTTCCAGATTTGAGAAAAAAAAAAGTTGAAATAAGATTCTGGAGAAAGAAAGGAGTTTGGATGAGAGATAATATAGGGATTAGAATACAGCTTGCCAATTGTCCAATTGTGCTGCTATCACAGATGATCAACAACTGAATGTTACACAAGGTGGTAATGGTGGTGGTAGTGGTGGTAGTGGTGATAATAATAACAAGAATGATGATGATGATGATGGTTTTCAACCTTTACGCATGACGCGTCACATAAAAATTTTTTTCAGTTTTCTTTTTGAGAGACTTCGCAGTTGACCAAACCAATTATTAAAATATTTCTGGTTGGTATTTTATGATACTGATCCCCAAACGGATGAATGGCAAAGTTAACTCCGGCGGCTGGATTTGAACTCAGGATGCAACTTCATACTCTCAACAGTACTATGTTTGGTTACTGTGTTCTACCAATCCTGCAATTCCTTACATTCACAATAATAATAATAATGATTGATTTCTAAGACAGGCACAAGGCCTCAAATTTGGGGGCAGGGAATAGAGTCAGTTAAAAATTAACCTGCAGTATTTCACTGATACGTTGCTATATTCAAAGAAGACTAACTTGAAACAACAACAATAGTAATGGCTTCTGATTTCAGCAGATGGCCCTTGACATTAAAAGAAGAGTTATCAGTCGATAACAGCAAGCATGGTACTCAACTGATAATTTTATCGATTCCCAAAAGGATAAAAGGCAAAGTTGACCTCGGTAGGATTTGAACTCAGAATGTAAAGAGCTAGAGGAAATACAAGGCATTTTGTCCAATGCTCTAACAATTCTGCCAGTTTGCTACCCTAATATTGATAATTGTTGTTATATCTTCAGTTAGTCCTTTAGTTTAAAGAGGATAAAGGAATCTGATAATTTGGCACTTTGGCCATTCTCAAGGGTAAAGGGATAGAGGAATTGGATAATTTGGCACTTTAGCCATTCCCAAGGGAAAACCCTCAGTAAAACCTTAGAAGTGAGTTTTATATTTGCCAACTCCTGCACCAAATGGCTTGTCACAGTAATGATAAATGAAAAGAACAACTTAATGAGCCAACAATAGGGAGTTTCCATATAGTCACTCAACCTACGCAATATAACAGCCCAATTTAAACTCCCAAACTCATAGCATTAAAATAAGGACCACAATATTTTTGTTTTCAGTTCTGACATATCCGGATTCTTTACACTAAAGACTAGATGACTAAAGTAACATTGTAGAGTTAAGCTCTGATCTATTCAGCTGGTTACCTTCTGTGTTTACTGATCCTGCTCATGCAGAGATTGAAAGGAACTAATAACAACAACAACAGCATGGCCAACTGGTCAGCTGACACCAGTAACTGTGTCCATAAAAGAGGAAGGATTAACCCAAACTAATCCCTCCCTTATTACTAATCAAAAATTACAGGAGGAATAAAATTAAAGGAAAAAAAAAAACATAAACCTAGTTTAAATAAAATATACTCAAATTCAAATAAATAACCTTGTTAAATGTAAATTGGCAGTTGGATTATTTGCAGGGAGATGTTTTTAGAAGTAATAAATAGAATTGCAGAACGTAGCTTTTTGTATTGAAATATCTGAGATGAAAATTAAAGAAAAAAATGTTTAAAGGAACCAAACATTCATCATAAATTCTTAGAAAACCATGATTTACTACATTCTAAGATATTCTTTGTACCAAACATTATTGTGATAAATAGTAAATTGTCTTATCTTTTTTTGGCGGGGATATTTATGGCAGGAGGTGAGTGGAGGTAAATAGAGTCTATTCAAAGGAAGCAAGAGAAATGAAGGGAAGAGGAAGCTGTGGCACAAATGCCTGCCTCAAGAACAATGGAGTTGAGTGAAACTAGCTACAGCCAGGGACTGAATCTGGAATATCGACATAGAGAGAGATGGGGAGGGGGAGCTTCACCCTTGCTCCATGTCACATTCTCAAATGGGTCAAATGTTATGTCTTCCTTTTCAAATGACATTTTCTCTCAAATAGTTAAAAGCAAATTTTTCTTTTTGGCTTTTATAAATTTTATAATTTAAGAACTGAGGACTCTGAAGTATTTTGTAATTTTATAAATTTTCAATTTATAATTAAATTATTCATAATACCTCACCTATTTATTGCAGCCATCCTCACTAAAAAAAAAAATTATCACCAGCTTATTTCCCCCTCAATCACTGATATTGCATTTCCTACCAAATCAAACAAACTGTAAAGAAATAGCAGTGGGAACACTGAACAATTGATAGGTGTGTCAGCATGAGCAGCAGAGTTCAAATTCTACCCTGGCTAAAAAAAAAAAAAATGACTTGCTCTAAATTTAAGACATATGAAAGAGGTGTTCATTGGTGAAATCATAACAATTTAATTAGTTGTGAAATATCAACCTTAAGAATGAGTGACATTCCTTGCTCGCCCAACACACCAAAGCAGAAAGGATTAGTTTAGCTGTCAGCTCTAACTATTAGAACTCAGAATGTTAAAGCAAAAAACTTCGTTTGGCACTCATCTATTTCTGCTATTTATCACTCTGTAATTGTTGACAAATATTTTATTAGCTTGCAGTGTTGGGTTCAAATATTATACAGGTGTGCTTGTGTGTGTGTATATATATAATATATGTTAATTTGGCAAGGAAATAGATACCTGTAACAGAAGTAGTTCTGAGAATAAACAAACAACACAGTCTAAGCGGGCACAGAGATTGTTTACATAAATGCTTCTAGAACTGCCTTCTCTATCTTCTCATAAAGTTTGAAACTTTTTTATTTTGTGGAATTTAAACCAGTACAGCCAGTCTAGCTTTTCTGCCCAATGTCACCACTATCAAGCTTATGATTTTGAATACATTAGGTGTAGCTGCCCCACATACTTCATTTCATTAAGTTAATTCAACCAACTCCCAGTGTAAACAAACATGAATCATACAAGAAAGTATATGCCAGGAGGTGGTGGTGGTCATGGTGGAACCACAGTGGCATCAAAGATAAACAATAAAGAAGTCACAAAATTTAAACTCCCACCTGTCACCACCTGAACATGACCCAATTGAGCATGTTCTTTTCATAACCTGAAAGCATGTAGACAGGTATTGTAATTCTATATAGTTACTACTAAATCTAATAGCCTCCAATCATAACAGTAAACATATAAAGTGACCTATAATGGCTATTTCTGACTAGTGTCAAATTTACATCACAAATTTTAAGACATTTGCTATAGAAGTTCATATAACACAATATAATTAATTTAATGCTCTTTTACTGGTTGGGTTTAATTGCAGATGACCTATTTATTTAATGATAATGTGGTACCATATAGTCCATACTTCTATGTCACACAACCCTTTTCAGAAGTAACAGTGTTGACAGATGTATCTAAACCAATAACATCACTGTTATATTGCACATTTCATATAACTTATATATCATACGAGCCATTTAACTAATCATATCGCTGTATAATGTATCTCATATCAGTTATTTAAATAAGTTTCATACACGAGCTACAAGCAATGTTGTTGTCATTTTACCTGTCAACAAATCGTCCACTCACTTTATGCTATTGGAAACATGTGAAATAAGAAATTCCTTATTTGGAAAACAAGTAAGGGTTAGCAACAGGAAGAACATCCGACTATAAAACAATGCCTAAACAATATATTCATGGAAGAGTAACCATAAAAATGAATAGAATACATATTCAAATACAAAAATAACTACTAAAACCTTTATCTTTCTCCTTTTTTTTTTTCTTTAAATGGGAATATTTTTGCAAGCATTAGGGCTGTTGGAATATATTATAACTTTTTATGACAGACAAAATCATTTTGTCTTTTCTTTGCCGGTGTTGGCTGTTCATTATTTGGCAATAACATTTAAAAAACCGAGTAGGGAGAAGCAAACATCCCCATCACCCAATAAATAAATAAACCCAATTAAAAAGCAAGCCCAATGATTAGATTACTTTTAAGAATTGTTAAATGGCTAAAATGGAAAAATTAAATCATGAAGAGGGGAGATAATCTTTGTTTTCATTGGGCTAAGAGAAACGCTATTAAAATAGTGGAATGAAAAAGAAAGAAATAAGCACAATTTCAATCACCATGTTTTGGGGTGGGAGAAACAAAAAGAAAATAAACCCAATCAAATGTATACCAGGATCTTTAAATGTTTACCCCACATAGAAGTGTTTATCATCACCAGGAAATGGATTTTTGAGGCAAAAATAAATTGACTTTCCCTCTTTTCCATTATTTTGACCATAATTCACAATCCTGACAAACAGGAGACAACAGAGACCAGACGTTTCTCCAGACAACTTCTGCTTGTCCCTTTTGCAGGAAAAGTCAATTCAAAATAATATTAACCTAGTGAGTTACAACAACAGTTTATGGATGTGGCTAACAGTTGCAACACTGCCAAAATAATTGACCAGTTAATACATCCAAATTCATTAATTACTAGTTGGATGGTGTGTGTGGTGGTGGTGGGGGGGATGAGGCTATTAAGCTATTAGAGACAAGATGACCTGCATGGGGAAAACAAACAGAAAAGAAAAAAAGCAAAAACAGTAACACTATGAAACCCCGTTTTTTTTACACATGTGATAGCAAGAATGATCAGAACTGATATCATCATCATCATCATTATTTTTCACTGCTAGATGAAAACTCTCAAAATAAGAGTGTTATTGACGAGACAAGTGAGAGTGTGTGTTGAGTGGGGAGGGAGAGAGAATGGGATTAAGATTTTTTTTTTTTTTGTAGGATGTACTCAAGTCAGATTTAAATTATCCATGGTTCTTGGGCTTTTTGTTTTATATTTATTTAGTATGAACATTAAACTGGTAACAATGTGATTCCATTGATTCTGTAAGACATTTGGTAAACGTTGACATTTACAAATACACAGTGATCTCGCAATTAAAGTTTGGTTTCTCTCCATGAAATTCATGTGGGAACATAGTGTCTATTTTAGAATGGTGAATGGGCATTCTAGAAAAAGCCGACCAGTACTGCTGGATTGTTCTTTGTCAGTCGGTAGGATGAGCCAGGCACTCGACACAGGGCTGCTTATACCTCTAATTCTTCAAAGACAGCACGACAGTATCTTACTGCAAGAGGGAGGGGTGCATCATCTAGTTGCAATCTGTTAATCTCTGCCTTCGATAATTTGCTGAATGCAGCTCTGTATGCACGATCAAATCCCTCTGCAAAGAAGAAAAGAAAAATGTCAATTGTATTTCATGTGTGTGTGTGTTTTACATTGGTTTGATATCATTGTATCATATATTCCTATAGTGTAAGCACACATGTGGTATGCATGTGAGAAGAATGCTGGCAAAAAATGCTATATTAATGAAGCTCAAACATCAAAAATGGGAAATGTAAAATAAGAGTTATCAGATGAAATGTAATTATGTTAAAAGAAGGAGCATTTATAAAGTAATGAAAAATTACAACCTAAATACTGTCAATTTTCTTTTGAAATTTCAAGTTTCCTTTAGTAGATTTATGTCATGTGTATCAGTATATGTACTTTCCTAACAATTTATATTTCTCATTAAATTCTGATATAATTGTTATCTACACACTCCAAAAAGTATTTGTAGAAAATTTCATGAAAGTTATGAGGAAATAAAGCTGACTCATGTGAATTTTGTGAAACTCCTCTCACTACCTATGCAAAAATGTTTTCACAACAAATTCTTAGGTTAGACTGCATGCTACAGTGTAAATGGCCAGAAGGACTGCATGCTAAAGTGACACCAACTGCAGACCGTGACATATCATCTGTTTACGTATTTAGGAAGTACCTTTGTAAGATGGGTGGATGCAATTCAAGGGAGAATTGGCTGCTATTTCTAGTAGGTCAAGCACCGAGTAGAGAATATTGAAAATATAATTTAGAGAATTATAAAAATTTTCTCACCCAAATCAACAACGTTTTTCCCACAAGCCACAAATGCTAAAAACAATATTTCTCGGTAGAAGCTTCGCCTGTAACCTTTTCGAGACTTTCTCCGTCGAGCATCTGCTAACAGCTTGATTGGAGTGAGCATATCATTGACAACATGGATGTTGCTTATAATTTGTTGCATCAACCTGAAAGAGAGGAAATTATGATTAACCTTTTTCTTACCATAACCCATGCTAGCATGGAAAGCGGACGTTAAACGACGATGATGATGATTTCTGTTGAAAAAGGCTGCATTTGTTTCAAATGATTTTTAACAGGGAAACTAACAATTATGCCTGCTTGTATGATATCTGTTAATTCAACTCTAGGCCTTCCTTTGATTTCAATAAAGCTTTGTTAAGAATTGTTCTTTTTTCTGCAGCATGATATTATGAAGGAAAATTGTCAACCAATGCAAACAACTAGTCTAGATGTGGTTTTAATGAATTTACAGTTCTGTGGTTCAAAAACCATAATCAGGAAATTAATAATGCTATGTTTGAATTTCTATAACTACTGAAACTGCATGACAATCATGGAAGAATGGATTTTAATTCAAGGACAGACTTGTCATTGTCATTATTGTTTAACGTCTGTTTTCCAAGGTGGAATGGGTCTGAGGGGTTGACAGGAACCAACAAGCCAGGGGACTATGCTGAGTTCCAACGTTTGCAATGGCATGGTTTCTATGGTTGAATGCTCTCTCTAAGGCCAATTGCTTTACTAAGTATACTGAGAACTTTTTTTCATGGCACCAGCACTAGTAAAGTCACCAAAGAACTCACAAGACAAGAACCCCAAGATAGACTTTAATTGAAGCTACTATGTATCTCTCCCTATGTGTCTGTGTGTACGTGTGTGTGCATGTATACATCTGTAATGGTGTGCAAGTGTAAACTTTTGTCATTGCATGTCTCCATCACTGGAAACAGTAATGCTTTGCTCTTAACCCTATCTCTATATTTACAATTAAACTATGACAATAGCTGGGTTAGTAAACAAGTTACTAATGATAGAGGTAGACACTTTGTATTCTGTCACCCTTTGAAGACCTGTATCTTTGGTAAAGTTATTACTTTCAGAAAATAAGTCCTTCCAGTTATAAAGAGGAACCACCTAAAGGTGCATTTCACCAATGCCAGCAGTATACTAAGTGTTTAGCAGAAACTCTTGAGTAAAGCAGTTGTTGTCATTTGACATCGATGTTCCCGGTTGATATTTTGGTAAACTAGTTTGACTTTGTTAAATCGAAAAAAAAAAAAAAAAGATATGAAATGGAAGGGAAAGAATTCAGCAATAACATACGGTCTTGAGTATATCTGAGAATCTGTCACAAGAGCATCAACAATGGCAGATGCACGACCTGAAAATAGAAAAGTGAGAAGAGACATGTATTAACAATAGGAAATACTATTTTCTGGTTCAAATGAAAACTAAACCTTAAAAATATTTATACACAACTTTCTACATCTAAATGTCCAAAGATCTTATATACTGTGATGCTAAGACAGTATCAACTTCACAGCACTTGGTATAGTATAAACACCTTGGCACATCAACTACATACAAAAATGTGACTGCAACACCAACTCACTAAGACCTACTGTCAACATGACTGACCGACTATAAGCTATAGTCATGATTATTTTAGAATTTAATTGAAACTCATGAGGGGTGTATTTTGGTCAGCAATATAGTAACGAAAGGGTTAAGCATCCAGGCACCAGAACACTACTACAACATCAACCCGTTCGGTCACTAAGTTCAACCTTCCATAACATGCCAGACATAATTACCATCATACCAGAACATAGTTAATTAACAAAGGAAGTATGAGGCTGCCTGGCTGCAGGCAAATCTCCAAGTTACACTTTGCCATATTGGGAAAGAAACTGACAAGCTAGATATTCTTGTTGTTCATAACCCTAAAATGACAGGATGGTCACAATTGAAATGCTTTTGATTGTAGGTCTGCTGCATCAGGACTGACCGATCTCTTCTGTTATCATATTTCTTTTAAAATACACTGTCTTAGTTTCAAATGATTTTGAAAGTAATGAAGAATTTAATAAAATAGCTTTGTCCTTATTAAGCTGGTATTTGGAAAGTAAATTAACCTGAAATTGGTCATCATGGAACTAGAAGAGGTCAGAGGTGAGATGGTATCAAAATGGTTAAAGTTAAACAACCAGTGTCATAGTTTCTTTATGCAGGGATCATTACAAACAACATCACCACTAAAATAATAACATTCCCGAACTAAGTATTTTAAACCAACAAAGTTCTAAATACAACAGAAAAAAAACTTGGTTTATTAGGTTTGAAAGGTTTGTACCTGCTCTCCATGCCATGTACATAGGCAAGCCCATGTCATCGTTCATCTTCACATTGTCCCACATGGTATGAACACTGACATTTCTACTGGTCAGTTTCATGCCATTATTAACAGGTTCATCCAACTGGAAAACAAAACAAAGTCATCAACATTAAACACAATGACTGAGGTGTATATATATATATATATATATATATATATATATATATATATAGTATTAGGGAAAAGAACCAAGGTCTATGAACTCATCGGTGTATATATTAATATATTTTAGACTGTGAAACTTAATTTAATTTTAATA
>NC_068992.1:9860820-9862190 GCF_001194135.2 Octopus bimaculoides
ATATATATATATATATATATATATATATATATATATAGCCATGTGTTTATACAACAGTGCATGTAAGAGTGAGAGCACATTGTGTGTGTTTTGGTTTGTTTGAAGCATTCAGAAATTCGAAAAAAAGAACGACAAATAATAAATGAAACAGAAAGCATCAGAGAGGCAATGCATATCCTGCATGCAGATAAATTTTTCCTGCAAATTATAGTGTGGCTTACAATGTGTTGCTTACCCATACTTTGTCACTGAACTGAATTAATTAAAAAAATTTTTTTTTTGTTAAGTATCACCATTATTTATATTCTAAATTATGAAAGAAAATATTTAAGGCTAAAATAAACTGTATTTGCAAACAAACCTCAAGTGATTTAAGCATTTTTGACTTTAAGACAAGTCCTGCAAGATGACAAGGAACAGCTATGCGTCTGAAGTACCAAACCTGTTTGGGAAGAAGTGGAGCAAAGCAATTTATAGGGTTTTTTAAAAACAAATTTGGTTAAAACAAAAACAAACCACACACACTCATTCATTTTCTTTTCCTGGTTTCAGTGATGGAGCTGCTGTCATGTGGGGGTGCCACTTACAAAGGATTTTAAGTGGCTGTATCAACCTTACAATGAGTATATCAAACAAAGTTGACTTGGGCATAAAGGGATGTCACCAAATACCACAAGGTATTTTTTGGCTGGACAATATAATTCTGCTATCCCATGCATATAGCATATCTGATAGGCTTCTGCATAGTTTCCATGCAATGAGTTTCACTCACAAGGCTTCGGTTGGTCCAAAACTATAGCACAAGATCAGTTTGATTAGAAGTGACTAGCAGTTAAATTAAACTAAACTAATTGCTACACTTTAACTTAAAATATCTCAACACTCCATCCAAAGTAAAACACAAAATGTAGAAAACTTGAGATAGAATACTTACCAAGTTCCAAAATATGATTGGATGTTCATCAACAAAATTAGATTCTAATAGACATAAATCTCCGTCACTTTCAACAACATTCTCCAGCTCTTTGCGTAATACGAGTGGACTCAGATAGGGAAAAGTGATAGGTTCCAAGATAATAGATTTGCTGGAGATGGGAATAAAAGACAAAAAATTACAATTAAAGATGATAAAGCATGATTTATAATGAAAGATGATAAAGCATGAAAGGGAACCTTCACCCATTGAGTTACTCTTTACTCTTTTTACTTGTTTCAGTGGCCATTTGACTGTGGCCATGCTGGAGCACCGCCTTTATAGTCAAGCAAATCGACCCCAGAGCTTATTCTTTGTAAGCCTAGTACTTATTCTATTGTTCTCTTTTGCCGAACCGCTAAGTTACAGGGAGGTAAACACACCAGCATCGGTTGTC
>NC_068992.1:9862472-9875076 GCF_001194135.2 Octopus bimaculoides
ATATATATATATATATATATATATATATATATATATATAAGATGGGCTTCTTCCAGTTTCCGTCTACCAAATCCACTCACAAGGCTTTGGTCAGCCCGAGGCCATAGTAGAAGACACTTGCCCAAGGTACCAAGCAGTGGGACTGAACCCGGGACCATGTGGTTGGTAAGCAAGCTACTTACCACACAGCAGTACAAAATAAAAACATTTTATATTCATTTAAAATCTCATGAATGAAAATTTTCAGTTATTTTTCTTCTTTCTATTTTTTTCTAATTATATTTTTGACTTATTTCAACTGAGTTTAAATCAAAAACATTTTACTTCATTTTTCTTTATGAATTTACTGCAATTTTATAAATATGAACATTTCAAAATAATAACAATTAATAAAGTTAACAGTATATGTTGATATTCTATTATTACTTTGAAAACCATAATTGTTAAACCATGAAATATGTAATTTCCTTTGAAATTGTATTTATTAGGAAGTGTTTGATTGTTGAGTTGGTGTAAAACCTATATAGTTAATACTGAAGGGGTAGACTTAAGACAAACCATCTTAAAATAACTATTCTTTGTTATACCCTTGTTGGTGGGATTTGAACTCAGAGTATAAAGAATAAAGCAACAAAATAAAAATGTGCAATAGCTTACCCAGATATAAAATCTCTCTTAATTTCAGAGGGTAACGAGGAATTCCTTAATTCTTGCTGCCCCGTCGTCTTTGTGGTGGCTGTACTTAGACACAATGTAGGGGACTTCAGGTCTGGACCCTTATCATATAATGAACTGTACACAGCAGTAGATGTTGTCAATGCTGTAAGGCACTCACTCGTACTACGGTAACGGTTTGACTTGACATGTTTGTTGTTGTTGTTGTTGTTGTGTGAATCTGTCGTCACGTCAGTGGAACTCTGTTCATTTGACGCCTCACTGGAGATGGTTTCACATTCAGGACTGCTTTCGTTCACACACTCCTGACTTTCCGACTGCACTGAATTCTGTGTACCTTCTTCGGAAGTTGTTTCTTCATTGTTACCTTTATCACAACTAAACGTTGAGGAGATACTAGTCCTCTGCGATGGTGGATTCGAGGAGGTTTTGCTTTTCTCACTCGATTCTGTTGTAACTGCATTGCTTTTATCTTTACCAGGAGAACCAAATACAGACGATGGCTTGTCTTGATCCTTGACTGGGGAAGTCTCCTTCCTTGAAGGTTTCCTTGCATCCTGTGTAAATAAATCAATAAAGCTCTCATTCAGTACACAGAAGAAGAAGGAGAGTTTAATTCTGCAAATGAATACGGAATTATTTTGGGAGAGATTACGATCTTAAAAAAAAAGAGACAATCTAAGATCTTGAAAAAAAAAATGACGTTCAAGCAAGATCAATGTTGCTTATTTGTTAGTTTGACATTTTCTAGAAAGGTTTTAACAGTCAAAAGTCATTTTAGTACAACACTGAACATACACACACACACACACACACACACACACAGAGTTGCAATGCTGTATCTGAAAGTATGTCTGTTTATCATCTGACTGTACATGAAAATTTTACCATCAGCTAACTATCAGAGAGTTTGCCTTGAAGCATGAAACTAATAGTTTGATACAAAAGTGAACAGAACTAACACACACACTGAAATGTTAGCAGGAGCCATAGTTATTTCACCCACCTAGAAGGGTAGTATCTCTGAATAAGAACTGACTGATTTGTAACGATCTATTCAACCTATACCAGCATAGAAAGTGGATATTAAATAATGATGATTTTATGGACCACATTTCATAAGGAAGTGTTTCTGAATCACTTTGCTAAAATAATATTCAATGAATAAAAAAAAAAAGACATACCTTGATGAATATCTGTATGCGTGGGACAAGCTTTTTGGCACAAAAAGTACAACTAATGAAAGATGAAAACAAAAAAATAAAAAGCACCATGTTATTTTGATATTTGTAATGTTATTCAAGGTTAATTGCAAACATAAATTTCATTTAAAAGGTGACTAAAGACAAATAGTATGGACCAATGAGATTAACTAACCTTGTGTTTAGATTTGAATCATCAGCAGACCAACCAGCCATAATCTCTTCGTCATAGAGCAGACAGAGACAATGTGGACAACGGCAGCAACTGGTCATCTCCACTTCAATAGCAATTTCTCCCATTTTCTCAAAGAAATCAAATAAGCCATAACTAAGGTAACTATCTGTGGATGTGCTTTTAGTTGAAGAATCGGAGAATTCCATCATAGGAATATCTTGCCCGGTAAATGTCGGAGAGGAAATTGAATCTTGAAAAGGTAAAAAGAAAAAGGCAAATTATATATAGACACCTGTGCATGTGTGTGTGTGTGTCTCAAAGAAGACACAAGCACTTTCACACACATGACGGAACTTCTGCCTGCCAAATTCACTCGCAATGCGACAGACTGAAGCATTGTGAGTAAATCTGGAAGGCTGCAGTTATATGTGCAAAGATGCGTGATGTGGTGATGTATGAGAAAAGTGAAATGAGATGAACTGAGTAAATTAAACAAAATAATGACAAAAAGAAAAAGAAAAAGATGTAAGAGTCAATGATATGCCTTACAGTTGGAGTTTACACAGAAAGCATGAAAACATGAGTATAGACAAATAAACGTTACAAACAGGACAGTAAAATGGGATATAAGACAAAATTGAAAGAAGTCCTTCATCGGCCCTCAACTAAACATACTATGGTTTGAACACACGTGAGAGGATGTGGGCACCATACTTTGTTTAGTAGTGTTTAATAGCCACAGCTGGAAGCTGTCAGGGATAAATATTACAGAATGAAATGATAGAAATAAAAGAGACAAAACATAAAAGACAAGATACGTGAACAGCCTTTCAAACCACAAATGGAGCAAACAAGCAAGTGTGTGTGTGTGTGTGCGTGCACACACACACACACAAACATTTGTTTACATTTATTGAAATAGATCAAATCAAGTTGAAAAGTGAAGTTAAGATTTGATTAAATATTTATAATAAATTGATTGAATATACATACTAAAAATACTGAAAATAATTTATATAACAACACATTTCTCCTAAATCAAATATTTCTGTTAGCTTACTGTTGCTAGAATAAAGCATAAAGATTCATTAAAATAATGATTTATGTGCAAATTAAGGGGACCATATTGCTTTCTTTTCAAAACACATCAACTAGAATTGTCTTTCAGCATTTCAGTTTTAAAAGATTTAACTGGGCATCTATAAACAATGGACTAAACTTGGTTGCCAAGAGAAACACTTTACTTACAGTTGCCTAATTGTATCAGAAATCAGAGTAGGCACTCACTGAGATACAAAAGTGTAACACAAAGATATTGGCCCTTGATGTCTACAGATGGGCCACAACAGCTGAGAACAAATTCACTTCTGATACTATGTCCCACGAGATTTCTTATGGGTAGCCATTGCCAACTGTTAGTAGACTATGACACAACCTAAGGTGACGATATTTATGAGTGTTTGTTGAATTGCAAAGAGCATCAGTGAAAACATGAGCATACAAAAATTAAAAAACAACAACAACAAAAAAAGCATGAATACACACCATGAGAAGACTGTCGTCTGTTTTCAGTCAAAGCTTCATTAAGGCAGTTATCAGTTCGACTGAGAAAATCTAAACTCCCTGACATTCTTTGCTTAAGTCCAGAGAGGCCGTCATGATTATCTTCGTCACCAGTGCCGCTATCTCTGTCTTCAGAAGGAGTCAGGGAGAGATTAGATCCAGAATGACCAGGCTGGGTGATGGATTGTTTCAGCTCATTCAGTTTGTTCAATACAAGAGACGCAGACTTCAATACACCACTCAACATTTCATTACGCCGGCGAAGACTATTAGTTCGTCGTAACTTAGTGTCCTGTGAGCGATCTACTTTTCCGGCTTCGTCCAACGACAAAGTAGAAGAAATCTTTGATTTCTTTTGAGGTGTTTGATGATTAAAATTAGCTTTGACTGAATCGGCAAGACAGTCAGGGGAGCTACTAGTCCGTCCCAGATCGCCAAGTTTGCGATTACCTGTGTCATACCTTATGTTCACTAAATCTTCATCATCCATCCCCTCTTCATGCAATGTGCTGCACAAACTACTAGTCCGAATATCAAACAATGTCCTTTCAGGACTTACCTTTTGTACAAGAGATTTTTTAGAAAATGAACTAGAGGGCTTTGTAGGGGAGACGGGAGAAGAATTGTTATTCATTTCACTTTCATTGCTATCAAATAAACCCAAAGGATCGTTTTCTGTTATGGGAGCACTAAATGAAGAAGACAAAGGTATTGAACTCTTAGTGGGGCTTTTAGTAGTGGATTTACTATCAGTTTCATCAGTAGGAGTAGCTTCTTCACTTGGTTCCTTTTCACTAGGTAACTGTTGCACAGTCTCATTCTGATTGGCCTCATCTGAAATGATTCCACTGTCTTCAATACTAGGGTTTGCAAGGAGACAAGCCTCTACTGTTTTCTGTTCAATGGACTCGCTAACTTTCTCTTTCTTAGTAAGGTCAGAGAAACGCATTGAGAAAGCGTTTGCACTACTCCAAGATGGTCTCCAATTCGAGAACATGCTGTTGGAACGCGTTTTTAAATGGTGGTCTCCGGCACTCTTGTGTCTCTTACGTTTTGCTTCCATTTCTAGATCATGCAAGTTGTAATTGAAGTTGTTATTCTTCAAAATAGAATCACTGACCATCAGTACACCAGCAGAACTACCAACTGTTAAAAAGGAGAACGAAAAAAAAAAAAAATCACATTTGATAGAGTAATGAGATCTAAACAAATAAAAAAACTACAATGTTACACATAAAACAAATATGCCATTAACAAATATTCAAATTTCAACAAGAGCACTCAGAGAGTGCAAACCTCCACCAAGGCAACACCAACATCCTCTCAACTATTAGCCAGAGATGGATTTTAAAATGAGAACATCTGAAATAAACTCGACTGCTCTCACAAACGAGAATACTAAAAATGAACCTGGGAGCTCAAAATTGAGTAAAAAAAAAAACTGGAAAAATAATCCAGAATCCTTGTCCGGTACTGGATCAATCCCAAAATCTAATCAGTTCATGCTAGTCACCAGGCCAAACATCCCTCAAAGTTTCATCTGAATCCATCCAGCAGTTCTTGAGATATCTTGTCCATGGAAAAACAAACAAACATGACTGAAAACATTATCCCTGCCTTCGCTAAACCAGAGGTAATAACACTAATTAATATATAATAAAACATTGAAAACAGTTTATTTACTACTAAAAAAAGAAAATGCAAATAAAAATATTATTATTTATTACCACTCTGGATTTATGTGTTAATTCTATTAACTTTCTGTCACATCTTTCTCAACAATTCTAAGAGAAAACAATATTAGGAAAAAGAACCAACATTTTACTGTATTTCCTGACATACAAATCAACATAGAATATAGTGTAAACATGTTAACATCCAAACATAGTCAATATCTTTCCAAATTCTTTCACATGGAATTTTTGGGCCTCCAAAATCATTTTGATACATAAGTCAACCTACCTTTTTTTTTTGTTGCAAATTTTGGTCTTAAAAATTTGACTTGCATGTTAGAAAATACAGTAATTTGCAAATGAAAACTGGACAGCAGTTTTTATAAGGAAATGGAAACAGAAAAAGATATTTACAGAGGTTTGTTTTCAATGTTTCAAGACTTTCAGTACTGGTGATATTTTTAGCTGATCTTCTCATAATGCTGCCAACACGAGTTCGGAACTGAGAGCCAATGAAGTTATTATTGGAATGGGAACTATCAGAGCTGTTGGAATTTGCTAGTGCTGGAAAAAGAATAAGTAAAAAAAAAATATTTATAAGTTTAATGAACTGAAAAAAAATGGGAAAAGTTCATTAATAAAAAACCTTAAAAAATATTTGCAAATGTGCAAAAACTACTACTACTACTACCATGTCCCTAACAGACAGAAAAATTACAGCTAATGTCCCTAAATGTGGCAGAAGAATTACAGCCAAGTAAGGAATGAGAGAATATTAAAAATGTAATTTCCTTATTTCATAGTCTCAAAATTAATTCCTGATGATAACAGGAAAACTTTAACTTTTAAAGCACTTAACATCATCAACATGTCCTCCAGGCAGTTAATGGTATGACTGTGATTCCAAAGTAATGTGGTTTTAAGGCAGGTAACATCAATGTGATTTTAGTAAAAGAGAAAAAAATAGAGATTATCAATCTGAACATATTTCCAAAAGTATTATTGACTAATTAGAATGGTTAAGGTTTGTAATTATAACAAATTACAAACTAACCATTAATACTGGGTGTTAAACTATAACATTGGATTCCTTAAATGTTATATCAAACATATTACAATAGTTTAAAAAACACAAACAAACAAAACTAGTAATGTCAATTTTGGACATTATAATACAACTTGTGGAAGAAAATACAAAACAATGCTTTAGAACATTTTCTTGGTCTAATAATGTGATAGATGCAGTTAAAACACTGACAATTTATTAGTCTTTAAAAATTGATTTCAAAAGGCACTGGCACATGGTCACATGTTAGGGGTTAGACTGAGTGGGGTATAGTTGAGTGATTCAAACTCAGTACTTGATCAATACTTAATTTTAGTGACCCAGGATGGATAAAAGGTGAATTAACCTTGGAGAGATTTGAATTTGGAAAGTAAAATAACAAAATACCAAAAGGTATTTCTGTTTCACACAACCCTTTATCATTTAAACTGGCCAGATCTAGCCAAAATTTTCTTCAAATAACTAGACCTGGCCTCTCACACATACCCTACAATGTCAATCTAAAAATGAACAGCCATGACATAATGCACGATTAATTCAAAACAATGTGGATAAATAAGAATTACAGTTGACAGAATAATCTGAACGCTAAAGGGTTAAATGAATGCATGAATGTTTTCATCTTCATGGTAAGGGCCAGGGGTGTTGAACAGACCCTGCTTCACCACAGACTGTTGTCTCATGCTGCAGCTGTACCCTCTGCCAGGGGTCTCCCCTTTCAGTCCCTGATGCCATCACTTTGTCCTCATCTCTATCAAAGGCAAACCTGTTTTCCATCCACCCAGCCACTTGAGGGTGTGAACACAGCAGCTCTGAGCTCTGATAATATGACCAAAATAAGGCAGTTTTCACAGACTGATCAATGTCGCCAGATTTTGGTTCACTTCCATCGCTTTCAAGACAATTCTTCTTTCTATGGGTCACCCAACTGGTCTGTGTACTTGCCTGGACTGCATTGTCTCAAACATCCTCAATCAATCTACTAGTCTCTAATTATTAAAGCAATTAACTTAATAGTACTAATATCAATAACGAAAAGATATTTTTTTTAATCTTTCATGTCTCTCAGATCTCAAAAAGGTTCCATAATCAGACAAAGTTTCAACAATTGCAAATGCAATTTATCTTCAAAATATTTTATATTGAAAAGTTATTCAAAAGAATTAAAAGATGATAAAAAACAGAAAGAAAAATACTGCAATTTCTTTCTTTTTTTTTTTTTTTTTTTTTTGTAAAGAAAACACAAAACATGAAATGATTTCTTTGAGAAACATTAAACAATAAAGAAATAAGTTATCCAAACATAAAGTGAAGAAATACGAGACGTTTAAAGAAAACATAGAATAATGAACATCAAGGAATAGATTGTAAGTTAAAGCCAGTCCAAGTAAAATGGCAGGACAAGAAATTCTGGAACAACAAAGAAAAAAAAAAAAAACCAATACAATCTCTTTCACCTGATAATTCTTCAGTAGTGCTTTTACTTCTGATCTTCCAGCATATACTGGAGCGAGAGTGTTTGGAATCTTTTGTCTTACTGGAATTATTAGTGTTATGCTGCTGCTGCCGAGCCTGTTCTGCTGAGGAAAGGGCTCCGTATAGGGTCTTGGCATCTTCTTGAGTCATAGAGCTATAACCTCTATCTGATGCTCCCCCTGAAACCATCAGAACACATTCTCAGCATGGAGAGAGAAGGATTTACAATAGCATAGTGGCATGCAGAGTACAGCAGCAACTGTTTTGAAATAGCACATGGGCATGCATTAACAAACATAAATGCTTGACGGAAAGATAAGATTACAAACAACTTCATTTCAAGGCAAACATCCTTGAGTTGCTCAATATTATAATAAATATCATAAATGAATAATGAATATGACAGAGCAAGATTATAAACAAGTATCGCTGTGAACCAATATTACAACAAATGTAATAATGAATCAATGCTGTAATAAAGATAATAAAATCAATATAATAAAGACTTGATACTTTACAACAAATATAAATATCAATATTACAATAACTAATCAATATATCAAGATGTTGTGGTGGCATGGAATATTTTTATGAATCGTTATAACAAATCAATAATATAAGAACTCATAAAGCACTGTATTTTCTAAATGTATGCCAAGTTAAAAAAAGAAAGTTAAATACCAAACAGATATTGCTGTAAGAATATTTATAAATCCTGTTAATCAACAATTCACTTCTACAAAATAAATAAAATTATTTTGGATCTATGATGCCATACTGCAATAAACCAAGTAACATTTAGCAGAGATGTTGAAATAAGGTACTGGACTACCTGGTTTATAAAAATCAGGTGTTTCATCATATTTTGGAACTATTTTACCTTGCTGCAATTCACCTGTCTAGAAGTGGCATCTGATAAATCGGATAGGTTCTTGTAAGACATTGATGACATAGCTGAGGGGAGATTACTATTTCTCTTCCAATTAAAACTGACAATTCTTAAAAATCTACCTGACGTTCATAACGTATTTACATTTATATTTGTATTTGGCGTTAAGAAAGAGCATCCAGCTTTTTAACCACATTGTTCCTGGTTCAGTTCCACTGCGTGGCACTTAGGGCAAATGTCTTCTACTACAACCCTGGGCCAGCCATAGCCTTGTGAGTGGATATGGTAGAGGGAAACCGAAAGAAGACCATTGTAAATAAATGCATCTATGTGTGTCTCTTTAGTGTTTGCTCCACATCACTGCTTGACAAATAGTGTTGGTTTGTTAATGCTCCTATAACTTAGCGATTCAGCATAAGAGAGTGACAGAATAAGTACCAGACTTATAAAAAAAAAATATTAGTGTTGATTCGTTTGACTGAAAATTCAAGGCAGTGTCCCCAGCATAGCTGTAGTCAAACGACTGAAACGAGTCAATGACAAAAAGATAAAAAAACATAGAAAAGGAATTTAGTGAAAAATCCACGTTTCCCTTACCTGTACTCATTCTTTCTTCATTAGCTACTTTATTAGAACAAGTCACAACCATATCAGAACCAAGATCTGTTTTGGCAATAATTCTATTACCCGTGGTGCCACCACTGTTAGCATCAGTGCTACTGACTGCAGCTTCATCTATGCAGCTGTCATTGCTGGTGTGGCTGACTTGGTCGAAATCACTTTCAGAGTTATAGCAGTAAGCTGTGCTACTTCGTTGGTGCAACAAACCCTTTCGCAACTGTGCAATAGCTGTAATCACATTACGCAATTTCTTCCATAGCAGTAAACCATTCTTGGTATCACTCGGCCATTTGCTCTCAAGGACAGCCTAAATTAAAATAAATTAAAAACGGTAAATAAAAAGAAAAAAAAAAACCTTTCAGTTACCATATTTCTAGTGAAACACAGTTTTTTTGTTTGAATTAAATTTGAAAATAATGAGTTTAGAAAAATAACTTTGTCACAAAATTAAGTTGGCATTTGGAAAATCAATTAACATGGAAGTCTGATGGGAAGTTTTAATTTACATAACTTTAGAAAGAAAAATTTGTACGATAGAACTAAGGACAGTATTTGGCAGGTTGGAATGAAAAGGGTTAAAGTGAATAAAAAAAACAAAGTGATGCTGACCTTGTTGTAATATCCATAAGTAATGGCATTTGGCTGGACACCTACACGCTTCATCTCACAAAGTACCATAACAGCAAGAGTGGGCTCGTTATACTGACCACACAGCTGCAATACTACTCGATAACAAACCTGCAAATATTAGGTTCACATTATTTGGTGGTAATGCTAATAAAATCAACACACAAAAGTCATTCCTAGTTTGGAAATTACATTAAATGTATTGTAATGAGAATAAAAAGCATTTTGAAAACTAAAAAGAAATTGCCCCAAGACAAATACCATCTCCAATTTCTTTGATAAAATTAATTCCACAAGTATTTCACAGTGAAAACAATTGCCTCAGGAAAAGCTAGTATATTTATTACGCCATACATAGATAAATAAAGGTGAAGCTAGATCCTCCCACCACAAAACTTGACTACAATCACAACAGAAAATTGTTGTTATAAAAGTTGCCAAATGTTTTCAATGACAAGAAGCCATTTTGACCAGGGAAAATTTGAGTCAAAATAAATAGTTTTTATTTTCAACATAAGAGAAAATCAGCATACATTTAAAAATTTATTTCATAAAGAGGAGGAAGAGAAAAAACAAAAACAATGTTTAAATATGTAAGATTAAAAAGTAATTTTAGTTCTTTCAAGAAATGTTTTGTGAAAATAAGCAGACTTACTTCATCAGGACGGATATCTTTTACTGTATTCATCTTTTGCAAGATGTCGTAAGCTAGTCTAAGGGCTCTCGGCTTTGACTGGCTGAGCTTCACAAATGCAGGTAAATGAATAAACCACAAACAATAACAATGTCCAAGTAGACATTTCGCCCATAAATCAGGAGATCCAACTTGCTGCTGGGCAATCTGGATGAAAAGAACAATTGAATTTCATGCAGGTTTACAATCAAATGATATACAGAAAAAAAAAAATTATAAAATGTTTATCCAAAAGTGGAATTCTCTGGAAGGACATAAACTATTGAAATTAATTTTAAAAACACATTTCTGTTTTCTTCAATTGCATCTCATCCTATATTCACATGCACAAAGTTTCCTAATAAGTTAACCAATAAACTAAAACTTATCAAAACAGCCTGGTAGATTAAAGAATATGAGAAATGTATTAAAAAGGTTGCTTTAATTGCAACTGTTTTTTTCATTAAACAAAGCAAACCTTAATGTGTATCAAGTCTCCATGTTCATTTTGTCTCTAAAAGTGCACTAACAAGACATCATTAGTGAATTCCATTTCATGTATGCATGGACATGCATACACACACACACATCCAAAAAACAGATAAAAACAGGCAGTGGTTTGTTTTGTGTCTTTTGTAGATTGTTCTTGCTTAATTAGGGACCCCAACAGGGCTGGCATATTCCATGAGGTTTGTAATGTTTCTTGGGCCAAAAGCAGTAACACTAAATGCACTATGTCTCTGCATGGTTTTGCTTTCTTTGCCAAGTTTTGGGAATGTTCTAGGATGAGTGTTGTATGTAACCTTTAGTAATTTTGTCTTTCGTAGGTATAATACTCTTATATAGAGGAAGCCACATATCTCCTCTACAGCAAGAAACCTGTTACTGCCCTTTCATTTATACTTTAACCTTTCAACTCTCTCACTAAAGTTGAGAGGGCTCTTTCGTCTTGTGAATTACATGACAACCTTACTAGGGTTGGTGCCCCAACAAAAAGAAAAAAAGAAAAGAAAAAAAAGAAAGAAAAAACAGTATATTCTATGAAGTGGTTAAGATGAGGAAGAGATGCCAACTGGAGAAACCACAACAAAATATACATTGAAACACAATGCTATCCGCCAACCTGTTTTGATACTCCAGCATAGGAAACGGACATTAAATGATGATGTATGTGTATATATATATATATATATATATATATATATACACATACACAAATAAAATGGGATGAAAATATTGTTTACCTTCTGTGCCATGCGCACTTCTTGCTTGGTACGTTTTGCAATCGGACTGTTTGGACAGGCAGACTGTTTACCAGCTAAAGACGAAGTGCTAGATTTCTTTAACAGAAACAACTCTGGCTTCAATTCTGGAAAACCATTGTAACTACAAAAGAATAAAATGAACATTTAAAATTTTTTTTTGTTTCTAAATATGAATATCAAATTGAACAGAGAAAAAAATTTATTGTCCGTGTAAGCGACGACCGTGCGAACTCAAAAAGGAGAAATGGTGACGAATGGAAGAACAGAGGACTCCTTTTATTTAAACGTGTCACACGGTCGAACACATAATTATATATCAAATGATGATGATACACATGAAATGTTATGCTACGATAACATAGATGACCAGTAATGAAAGACCACAACCGTATAAGATGAATAACAGAGATATTTATTGTAGCGTTAAAGATGTATCTCTGTGTGAGAGTGTGAATGCGACATATAAGAACATTATCAAAGACAGGCCGTCATACAAAGAAAAGTATGTATGTGAATGATACATGTATGTGTATGTGAGTTATTACAGCAAATAGAAAGAGTCAATAACACATGAGCAATTATACCAGTTCTTTAGTACACTATAGGAAAAGTTCTGTAGGTGAAGTGAGTTGGCTGAGTGTGGCAGTGCTGATCACTAGTTGTGATGTCGTGGCATCGATGCCGGGCCGTGATTCTTGT
>NC_068992.1:9875425-9881753 GCF_001194135.2 Octopus bimaculoides
GGGGTACGAGTTGATCTATATATAGCGTTAAGAGGGCTCCAAATGCCTTCAGAATTTTACTCTATCACGTGACCTTATTAGGGGCCGTGATTGGTCAGTTTGCGTTCTGGCGGGAAAGGTTCGAAGAAGTTGCCGATTCGAATAATAATCAGTCACGTGATGACAAGGAATGGGTTCTCTACTACGCTCGCATTTATTTATATTTAAATGAGAAGATTGTATGTAATGGCGATAGTAGTTTGTATCTAATGGCGGGAGGTAGTTTCACTACAGTCCACATAAAAAATTCATCTACTTCACACCAATGAACCAAACTACAGCTCTTCATGCACTGTGCCTGCTTGTCTGTCTGTCTCTCCCATACACACTCCTGTAGCTCAATGTTGCTCTGTCATTTCTTTCTAATATCCTAACCCCTACCAACTTCATCATTGCTATCCTGTTGCTCCCCTATATCCCCATGTTTCACCCCCTCATTACATTCCCCTTTCTCTCCCATGAACTCCCAGCTCATTCAGCCTGTTCAGTCCTCTACCATTCCATTTACTTTTACCTCCTTGTATCTTGAGGTTACACCTGGTATGTCACAACCATCTTTCTCATTCTCTCTCTCTCTCTGACTCCAGTAACCATGCATCTTCTCTTCCACCTGACACCTGTTTCTGACCCTCTCTCAGAGTTTTACCTCACATCACCTGGCACAAAATTACCTCCCTTGATACCACTCTCACCTCTCAGTTGAGGGGGGCCTTTGGTTTACAAGTTACTTGGTGACCTCAGTGGTGCTTGTGCCATGTAAAAAGCACCCAGTACACTCTGTAAAGGGGTCAGTGTTATGAAGAGCAACCAGCCATAGAAACCATACCAAAGCAGTCAGTAGAGCTTGGTACTGTTCTCTGGTTTGCCCCGATCCTGTCAAACTGTCCAACCCAAGCCAACATGGAAAACCGGACATTAAACACTGATGACATAAACAATGAATAAAGTTAAAGGATTAGGGACAGAATGCTGTACGCAATCAATCGCTAATCTAATGAAATCTCCTTTAAAGTTTAAGAAAAGAAAAGACTTGTTAGGGCAAGGATGCTGGTGTGTAGTTGTGCTCAAAATTGAGTGACAGCCCTTATTTGTCAGATAACCATGCATCTTAGTGGAAGAACAAAAAAAAGACATGGGGAAAAGGGAGTCTGGATCTCAGATTGTTAGACCTCATAAACCTAACACAGGATGAAGTAGCGATAATAAGATGCATTTGCAGATCTGTTCAATGAATGTCAGCAGAGAATAAATTAACATAACTTTATATGCTGCTTGTTGCTGCTGAAATTGGTTAACAATATTGTGTGTATGATAATAAAGAGAAAGCTAATTTTACCTGTATGTGGCCCCTTCTGGCAGTCCAGATGGCTCAGGTGGCAAAATAAACACAGTTCTTTCACTAGAAAACAAAACAAACATTAATTAGATTATATTTACCGAGAAACTGATTTAGAAATTCAAATTACAGAAATTATATCTTTAATGGTGAGGTAATTTCACAACATATTTTATCATTGCTAATAAAACTTACATCCAGAATAGCACAATGCGTATGTGTTGAGTGTGTGAAAGCAAGGAGGAGGAAGCAGTTGGTGACTGAGATGAGGTAATTAAGCAATATCATTTAAAAATCAACCCTATTCTTACCCATTGCTACAATGGTTAAGTTCTTCCTATTTCAGTTAGTTAAGTGAAAAAAAAAAGGGGGGGGGGCAGAAAAGTAAAGACTTTAACTATCAAAGACCCTAATGTTGAAACCTACACAGAACACATCCACTGATGATAAAATGGCAAATGTGATGTGAGGGCAACAATCATTTCTGAAGACAGTGTTCATAGAGATTACAAAAACAGAAATAAACTCTGAGCTGTTACGGTTCATTATTATTCCCATTTTCATGGTGGTGAGCAGTTAGAAATGTTAGCACACTGGACAAAATTCTGCTAAGCATTTTGACTGTCTTTAAGTTCGGAGTTCAAATTTTGTTGAGGTCAACTTAACCTCTCAGGGTTGATAAAAAAAAGTACCAGTCAAGGACTGGGGTTGATGCAATTCACTATTCCCTTCCCCCAACATTTCAGGCATTGTGCCTATAGTAATAAGGACTTATTTACATTTTTCTTATTGGAAAAATGTTGAATATTATATCAAAATTTAAATATCTACTGTCACTGTGGAAAAAAATTATATGTCTGTATGTTATTTGTAATATTAAACAGTGACTTAAGGAGAAAGATGTGTAACTCGGTTTTCAATTAACTAAGAAATTGCAGGTATGGCTCAAAGCAATAAGGCATTACATGGTGAAGTAAGAAGTCAGCAGTTGTACTGACTGCGGTCAAAATAATTTAATCATCATCACTAATCCTTGGATTGGCTGGTTCAACAGGATCCAGCAGGCTGGAGGACTATGCTGTGCTCCAACCAGTGCTTTGGCATGATTTTTTACAGCTGGATGCCCTTAGTATTTTCATGTCACTAGCACTAATAAAGTTGCCATCCAACTCACGACCCTTTAAATTGGATGGGAGATAATTCAATGCTAGGTGTTGAGATATTAAAGTATGTAGCAAGCAGTGGAGATCACTGTAAAATTGACAAGCGATTTGTTGTCTTGCAGGGCAGAGTTCATCAACAACTCCCAGAGACAAAAAAAAAAAAAAAGGTACCTAAAATAAAGATGTGACCTATCCACAGAATCCAAAAGTTAAGTTGTTGCAAAGAAGATCAACGTGAGCCATGAAGAACAGGCATTGTTTGATGAAGTTGAGTAATGAACTCTAACTAAAAAGTGCAATGCAAGATTTTGAAGTCTTTTAGAGTCCCATATATCTGAACCACGCAAACACTTCGTTACCTAATTAAATTTTTATGCTTATAGATCTCACTTCATTCTTTTCGTATCAATTTTGACCAATCAAAATACACAATGTAGAAAGCAAAAATTAAGTTTAAAATATTTCCAAGATAATGAAATGAAAATAAGTAATCAAAAAATATTTTACTTATTTTTCTGAATTTCAAAAAAATATAACAAAAACGTTTCAAAACTACCTTTTATGACTGTCATCAAAGTCTATGAGTTGTGGCTCATCCTTTGTGTCTTCCACCTGTGAAGCAGAAATGAAATAGGACTGTTTTACCATTATTCAGGTTTGATTCTTAAAAGGCTTAATACTGTTGGTAAGTCAGACAAGTCTACAATACGGTATACATATCACGGTACATATCGACGTTGTGGTATATATCATTTCTATCAGGCAAAAATAACATTTTAGTAAAGAGAGCAGAGAGGCAAAATAAATTCTTTAGAGAATTTCTTCTTGTTTCTCAGTCGATTTTGGCCTTTAAATTTAGTTCACCAGTAAAGCAAACTGGAGTAAGTATCGTTATGTACTTTATCCAGTGGGGTAGGTAGAGAAATAGAATGGCTGGAGGTAGGCAGAGTAAGATTTAAACTCATGTCTCTGTGTTCAAGAAAAGATTTGAAAAAGTGCATTATTAGCTGAAGGCACTTTCTCAGTGAATTTAGAATAAAATGGTAAAAACACAGAACAAGAAGTTATAAGTCAGGGTGGTTATGTACCAGGGAACAAATTTCAAACACTTGATGGCAGATTCAACAGGTATAGGCATGCCTGTATGATAAAAGAAGTGTGCTTCCCAACCATGTGGTCTTGGGTTCAATCCTACTGTGCAGCACCTTGAGCAAGTGTCTTCTCCCATATCTCAGGGTCAACCAATGCCTTCAAAGGGAATTTGATAGACAGAAACTGTATGAAGCCTGTCATGTGTGTGTGAATGTTCACATTATTCAATCATTGAGCTATAGCAACAGTTGTCTGCTGTCCATGCCAACACATTGCCTGGTAGCTCTGCATATTTGAAAATGAGGAATGGAAATTCTCTTCCTTGAAAAATAGTTAAGGGGTAATGAAAGCAAAGGTATCTGACTGTAAAACAATAAGCATTCATTTAAAATGCTGAAATGGGAAAAGAGAAGTAATTCAAATAAATGAGCAACCCAAATGAACACGGAAACAACATAACATTGTTACCTTTTCAGTACATTCATCAAAAAAAGCTAAGCTGACATCCTTATCAGATACAAAGGAACGTTCCTCAATAAATCGGATGAAAGTTTGTGTTTTAATTAGCAAGGAGAAGAACTTCAAGTATGCTTTGTCACGACTCTTCAAAAATCCTGCAAAGGAGAATGAAAATGGTTATTTAGGAACATTCTTTGTTAGAGATAATAATAAAGTAATCATTTAGATCAAATTAAAAGTTATTTGTCTGAGCATAAAATTGTTATTGCAGAACAGATCCATATCCTGGATATAACCAACTGAATATTTGGGGAGAGCAAACAGGTCTTGCAATCAAGGTTATCCTTGGTTATCGGTAATGTTGTATACACTTATTTATGCAGAGTTTGGTAGTGTGATTTTAATAGCAACAGCCAAGGAATATTGCAATGTTGCATCTCTTTTAATAAACAACATAAATGAGCAAGGACTCAAGTAGTGCAAGAGAGCATCAAATCTTTTGGAACTGGTTGACAATTCAGCAAAGTAGTAATGAGAGATAATTACCTTGCATATCAAACAACGAAGCGGCTTTCGTAGTGCTGGCTGTAGGCTCCCACATTATTGGTTGCAGAAAATTCTTGTAGCCTTTCATCAAGCAAGCCATAAAACGTAAAAAGGCCTCTTGTATTTGAAGTTCTATCATTGTCTAAAACATAAAATGTCAAGAGTAAATAAAATCTGGTTTAGAAATTAACAATAATCCACTGATATACTGCATTGTTTAAAACATGTAGTTAAGATTAAAAACTCATTTAAATACGTTTAGTATTTTTTTGTTTCTTGTTTGAAAACAAAGCCCTTCTCTGTCACCAATTCAAACAGATGATATCTCATGAGCTACTAATAATGGTGATTAAAATACAGTAAAGCATGCAAAATAAAGAAAATATTTATAAAAGAATCTACTTTGGATGGGATGAGTTCTCTCTAAGAATATACATTCAATCTTGATGGAAAATAATCTTGGAGTTGCATGACTGATACCAGAAGTATCACAACTCCAACTTGGTTCACATGATTTATAATCTGTTAATAAAAATTAGTCAGTAACTATGTGACAATATTTGCATAATCCACCATTGTTCATTTAGAATATGTTTTTTCTATACTAGTATAAATTGGATGGAGGGGACTTATTTGAGGTAGGATTTCACAGCTGGATGCTTGTCCTGGTACCAACTCATACCTGTGTTTCAAATAAGCTTTTTTTTTTTTCACTTCTTACAGGTCTTCAAAAGTGCAGAGTAATGCCAAATAAGGAAGGTAAACATCATATTACTGCTTTGCCCCGGTGTGACAATCAAAGCCACGGAATATCAATATTCATTCATATTTGTGCACATACAGATATACACAAATGACCTCCTTGTGTTCTCCTCCCTCACAAGACATTGGCCAGTGTAGGGCTGGAGAAGAAGACACTTGTGTTGCACAATTCTATATAAAAATGTATACTCTTTTAATTCATTGCGTAATTTTGACGACTGGATAGGCTTGTAAATTAGATGAGGTTGTAAGTGAACTTGGTTGCTTTTAAGAATCCTTACTTCTTTTTGTTTAACCTTGAAATCATAATCAATTGGTGCCAGTTCAAGAGTGACTTCATCTGGTGTTGGTGTTGTGGATGTATGCGCTGACAACTGGTTAAATATTTTGTGGAGTGTATCCTGAAGAACTCGAGCAGGCTTCTACAAGAACAATAAATATTAAATGCAAATAATCTCTTTGTAAAAATCCTAGCTTCTAAGAAAATTAGTTTCCAGTAGATTGTATGACATTATCAGATTTTACTTTTGAATTCTCTTTGGAAAACTGCAGCAAAAGTATTGCTGAATTAGATTTGCAAATTCGAATACAATTAATATATTTTGTATGCAATGGTAATTGTTATGATTCTTCATGGCATTTAATTGAAAAGAGATGTTTTTTTTTTTTTTGTAATTGTGGTCCAAGCTGCAATCATTAGATAGGCTAAAAAAGTTGTTTTTGTTTTGTTTAACAAACAATGGTCACACTCATTCCGTCATACAGTTTATACACACATGCATAACTTCAAGAAGTCACAGAGGCCCCTGAAGTCAGTGTTTAGCTCTTTCTGCAACATGAAAATGATCAGAGAGAAAATTTCCTTTAAATAAGATGTCATTTTATTCTTGTTCCAGAAAATTCTTTATTTCTGTGCTCCAGCTGGGTAAAG
>NC_068992.1:9882573-9883025 GCF_001194135.2 Octopus bimaculoides
AATCAAATCAAAATTCACACCATTTTACTGACATATGTACACAAACAAATAAATTGAGAATCTCTTATAAGCTTTTGAGTTTTTTAATCACTTTGCATTAAGAAAAAGATAGTCCTGTGAATTATGCTTTTATTTATTCCAGTCATTAGTCTGTGGCCATGCTGGGGCAGCACCTCAAAGATGTTTTAGCCAAATGAATCGACCCCAATATTTTTATTTTAAGATTAAAAAAGAAAAAAATTTATCTAAATTGAGAAAAAAAATAATAAGAAGAACCCAGACTTACCAACAATAAATGGACAAGGGGCACTTAATACTCCGGACAATCCGAGTGGACACAGAGGTATATAAGGACATTGCCAGTGAAGAGGAAATATCATCTATAATAGAGATTAAACAACAAAATAATGATGTTAATAAGAGATTGTGGATGATGCAGTATGATATGATGC
>NC_068992.1:9883035-9903528 GCF_001194135.2 Octopus bimaculoides
GGGGGGGGGGGGTTCCAGAAAGGTGTGCAGAGAATGAAATAACAAAGACACAAACAATCAAGAAAATTCCCCCCCAAAATGGGGAGACCTCCAAGGATGAAAGGCAAAGTGATGCCAGTAGGATTAATAACAGTTTCCAAGTTTGGCAACTTTTAGTGAGCTGGGGGGCGGGCCACTTCAACCAAATATTTAAAACAAAGCAGCATTGATTATTTTTCCATGAATAATTCAGAAAATAAAAAACTTTCATAGACTATCAAGTTACACTGGACATGGTGTGATAAAAAAAATATAAACAGCTATTTCTTTGTTTTTGCTTTTAGTTACATACCGTGGTCACTGCTTCTGCCACTCCTGTCAAGACTGCTGGACGTAGAGAGTGGATGAGGATCTTTTGCTCAAGGAGAACATGCAATAGAATGGTCATACAATTCTCAGGACCGAGGTCTTTTAGCAGTGTAATAAATGAGGCTCCACTAATGAAGACAAAAAAATTAAAACCAAATTATGAGTGCAACAAAGTATGAAAAGTCAAACACAGTGATTTAAATTAAAATTTTTTTTCTTCACAATTTAAAAATTGATATCTAAAAAACATTTATCAAAGTAAATGAGTTTCAGTAATTAAATAAATCAAAAAGTTTAATTACCACAATCTGTTATTGAAGTAATTGTAACAAATTGTAAGTTACTTGACTTTAAAAAAAATTTTTTGTACTGAAATTAAAAGGTCGTGACCTTGACCCATTGTCAAGGCTTCTGAAACTGAACGCAGAAAGAAGGAAATTGTCTTTAGAATTGTTCCAAATGCTTGCAACAGAGTGAAGGGTGATTAGCAAGTCTACTCCCTCCCCACCAAATGCAATATACTTTAATAAATGTACTTGATATTCACAAAATAAAACCCTTTGTTTATATTGATGTAGTTTTGCTAAGTAGTTGGTGTTAGGAAGGGTGTCTAGCTGTAGAAATTATACTAAACATGAAATGTGAGCACATGAAATGTGATGCTGTCCTCTGACCCATCAAGAAAAGTAGAAACTCTAAATCAGGACCAACACAAACTGTGATGACAAATGTATAATGATGGTGATGATGATCTAAATATATAAATATTTGCAAGTTTAATTAAACTTTGAATTCAATAAGATTAATTAGGAAAGCTTAAAATCTCTACGTTCAACACACTCACATGTTGGCACATATTCCTATGGCAGGAGAGTTGCTAACTTCTTACATTTGTTATTCTCAAGTGTATTGACGATTAATGAATAAAGGAATTGAAAGTATGTTGGTAAATTTAATTTACTAAGATGTTACTTTCATTCAAGTATAGTCTTAATTCCCTTCACTCACATCGTGAACACCCTTGAGAAAAACAAATATTACAAATTGTCAAGATTCCTGCCGTACAAATCCAAGGAAGCATGCTTACGTAACAATTATATGTGTGTGTGCATACCTAATGGACGAATCGTTAAGAAGTTCACTTCACAAGCACACGGCCCCAGGTTCAATGCTACTGCACAGCATTTTAGACAAATGTCTTTTACTACAGCCCTGGGTTGAGCCAAACCACGTGAGCGGAAATGGGGAAATGGAAACAGTGTGGAAGTCCATTGGATGAATTTGCATCTGTCACTTAAAAGTTACAAATATAAACCATCCAATGGGCTTGTACCATGTTGGCTGTACCAATGTATGTGTGTGGGTGGGTGGTTTAAATGAAGTTAATGTGACCAAGTAGTACTTGAATATCTTCTTCATGCAAACCTGCATCCAAACACATCATCACACCCTCAACATATGGACGAGAGGGACATTCATTAAAGTAAGATCTTCTCCATGTCCCATGTATATTACTGATCAAAAGAGATAGCAAAGAGCTTGTGATCATTCCTTCCTGTTGTTGGCAGAAATCATTATCCAATTGTCTGTAGAATCTTGGAAATCTCCATTGTTTATTCACTAGGATATTTCTTTCTTTTAGAGTAGCTTCTCTTTCTAACTTCCTACTTTTCCTTATTGTAGTTAAAGAATTGTTGGTTAGCATCTTTGTTGACCAAGATGGAAAGTTTGAGGAACTGAAAATGCTAAAACTTCTAAAACTGAACAACTCGAAGGTGGAACAAAAGTCATAAGAAACATCATACAACATAGAATAACTGTCGAAATGGTATTGATGTTGAGGATGAGAGAAATTTAATAATGTCAAGAAAAAACATCTCATGATTGTGAGGAATATGGTAAACATACCTTTGAGGTAAAGGTGAGTCTTCTGGCATTGATAGAGAGAGGGCTTCATGGTTTAACTGAAACAGAAATAGCATTTAATATTATAACAAATTAGAATATTCAATATTATTTAATATTATATTAAATAGTATTTAATCATCATGAATTCAAATCTCCCCCACAAAAATTAGCATTTCATCTAAGAACTATACCTCCAATGTAAACAAAGTCAAGTATCAATAAGAAATGATTTAAATAAGTAACTAGGTATACTGGCAAAAAGACTGAGTAGCTTTTCTTATCAAATTCCAGTCAAACTAGACCACACTATTTTGAAGAAGAGTGTAATACATAGTACAAGAGAGTTCTGAATCCACTGTTTGATAGGATAGTCATGACTGGAACACTCTGATCCAAGCTCTGATTAAACAGATCTTTGATTGTTTAATTCAAGGGAACAACTCTTCAAAACTTGGCCTTGCATTTAACCCTTTTAGCATTTGATGATGTAATTGTTTATTTTTGAATGACATTGTAGGGTTGGTGTGAGAGGCCATATCAGGTCAGTTTGAACATAAAACAGGTAGAATATTTCAGCTGGATATGGCCAGTTCAAACGCTAAAGGGTTAAAAAAATCTAATCCATATATGACAGACAACAAAAATAATCAAGAGTAGCATGTAGAAGGAAGGTGCTATGATTAAAGAAAAAGATCTACTAAAATATAAACAGAGACAAAAGAACCAGTCTGAGAAGAATTACCTGTACAAGAATTCTTGGCCTTTGTGGAGATGGATAAGGAACATCAAACATGAAATGAGAAATATGCCTGAAATAAAAAAACAAAAACATTTATCATTATCACCAATATCATTTGGAGTATTCTAAAAATATGAATGGATTATACCAAATAGGAAAACTTACAATTTCAAAATTTACATGAGAAGATTATTTTGAGAGAGAAAGAGAGAGGAACATAATTATGTCTTAATCTTATAATCTCTTCTATGGTACTGTTGTCAATTAAGCAGAGGAAAGAGTGGATTCAAGAAACCACTTTTTTTAGTTGTTGAGTCCTAAATAAGCTCTAATCTCACAGACTTATGATGAAAGGCATTCTATTCTACATATAAGCATGACATTATCAAGTGTGACCTGGTTTTTCTCTAAGGTGGTAGATGGTAATTTGATGCAAATTCAGCTGTTATTTCTAGCAAGTTGAGCCACCACACAGAGGATCCATCTTAACCTTGTCCTCCTCTGCAGTGGTAATACTATTAAGCACTGAACTCTGCTTTGAATCTTCCATTTGATGAGATTTATCTGATATGAGAGAAAGTGTATCCAGCAATGAAACAAGTAATATTATCTCAGCTTTGAGATTTTGACAATGTAATGGTTTATTTTTGGAACAATGTTAAAAGGTAGGTGTGACATGCCAGATCTAGCTGGTATAAATCTCAGTTTAAATGTTTGTGGGTTAATCTCATTAAGATGGTTTAGAACTTTTCAAAGATGATGATTAAAAAAGACAGATTTCAGTAAAAGGAGAGTCTTCATTCCACTCACCTCTCGATTGGAACATTATAAGGGCCTGTTATTGATATCCTATATAGATAGGATAGGAATTTCTTGAAAGCATCAAAGAAAGGCCAACGTGAAAGAAGACAAATACATTTGTTTGAATGCACCGTCTTCGGAATGCGATACTGCTCGCGGATATGTTTGTTCTTCAGACCCAAATGCCGTAGCTGAAAATCTGTTAACTTTTCTTCGGGGAATTCTTCATAAAATGACACTGCTGCTCCATATGCCTAGAATAGAATAGAAAGCAAATATAAAAAACAAAAAAATTAAGCTTAAAATATATTCCCGTTTAAAGACATATTAATATTAATTGGGAGATAGTTTAAAGGAGAGAAGTTTCAAAGATCCTATCTCAACTATTTAACTTCATTAACTAGATTATTTCAAGTAAATTCAATCCTAATTATGTTTATCTTATGCCATCTGAATATCAAACATGTAACTCTTAGAATCATTTTCCATGAAACATTTATTAACAGTATTGTAGTTTTTTCTCATGCACAAACATCAAAATTTATAGTGAAATATTTTGCATATAAATTGAGATATATGTGTGCATGTCTGCAGCATAGTGATGTGATTAAAGAAATTCACTTCCCAACCATGTGGTTCTAGGTTTAGTCTCATTTCACCTTGGGCAAATGTCTTTTATATAGCCCTAGGCCAACCAAGGCCTTGTAAGTGAATTTGGTGGATGGACACTGAAAGAAACCCGTGTATCTGTTTGCATTTGTACTCTATGAAAGTTTCAGCAACAAGCAGTGTTGTTTCCATTTCTCCTATCAGCAAATTGTCCACTTGCTCCATGTCTTCAAAGATGTGTGAAGAGAGGCTTGCTTGCAAATCCTGGTAAGAGTTAACAGGAAGGGCCTGTAGCTGTAACATACAGCCTCAATAATATATTCCTCTAACTCATGCCAGCATGGAAAAACAGTCGTAAAACAAATAACTGAATACACACACACACACACACACACACACACATCATACATTACATACACTTATAACTGCTACATTCTACAATAAATTGACACTTTTGAAGTAATAATCTCATCTTATTTCTAATTATCAGACTATCTAATCAGCTTTACTATTTTATACGATATGAAGTATCCGAAACCATTCACAACATTTCATAGTTCTTTGGTAAAATTACATTAAAAAAAAAAGTTAGCAAAAGAAAAACCAAGTAACCATGTTGTTAAGAATTTCATTTCACAACTGTGTAGCACCAATTTCAATGCCATTGTGCAGCAACTTGGGCAAGTTTCTTTTATAAAAGCTTTGGGACGACCAATACCTTTTGAATGGAATTTCCAAAATGGAAATTGTGTAAATGCCTGTTGTGTGTATCTGTGTGATTGCCTATGTTCACCTGTGTAAAGTGGTGTGTCAAGTTGTGTCCCTTTAAATCAAAGACCTACATTAGCGATTTGATAAATAGACATCAATGAAAAGCACTGAATTTAAAATAATTTCTGGGGTTGATATGATAAGCTAAAACCCATGACAGCGGTACCTGGAATCCAAAGATAAACCAGAAAAAGAGTCAACAAAGGAATAAATAAGAGTTCAATGAGTGTAATACCAACTTTTTCTCCACCACATGTTGTCAGAATGAATGTTGAAAATACTGGAAGAGGATGCTGAGCCTTAGCGGGCCAACATTCAATTGTTGCTCCCATTGGCAAACAGAAGAGGGGTACTGATTCAGGAAGTGGATAATTGTCATAATCTGCTTCAGGAAATCGGCCTAGAATAGCTGAAAATAAGAGAGGAAGTTATACAATTGATGATCATGTAACAATTTCAAGTAACATATAATTAAAAATACAAAACAAAACAAACTGTTTCATTGTGAAATATAGTCTCTAACTCAACACCACAGAAATATTCCACTTTAATATTGATATTAACTCTTTGAATATAACTGAGAAAAGAAGTCTCCACTGATGATAATAATAACAAAAATATATAGTGTGCAGCTCACAGTGTTACAGTATTACGTGCATGTTTATCTCAGATTTCTGAGATGGATAAAGCATGAAATACTACTATTAAATACAAAACATATTGTCACTTTCTAATGACTAACATTTGGCCAAGAGAACTTGTAAGACAGTGCCCAACTTTTTTTCTGGCATAGCAAATCAGCAGTTGAAGCCAGCAGTTACTGCTCATCTACTTTTGGCTTCCAGCTCAACTCTTCCTGCTTGTTCCAGAGCCAGCAAGAAACTCTTCCCACTGCCTCACCCAACTTGCAAGCAGCTGTCTTCCTTTTAGTTCCCAGAGCTGTAAGCATCTTCCAAACAGCCTGCTTCCCTCATCGGTTAGTAGCCAGGCCTATCATACTTTATTCTATATTGCTCTGCCATGACATGTTACTCAGTGGCTTTCCATCTGTTTTCTCACAGCTCCATCAATTACTTTAACCAAAATGACGATCTGTGCCTCCTCAGACCGCATGAAATAATCCAATCCACTGGTAGTTACATTTCGAAATAATAAATATAAACCAGTAGGGTTTGAGGAAACTAATGGTGTTCCAAGTCAACAAAAAACAGTTGGTAAAGATTGTAAAGATAAGGTCAGAAACCACTGACATATGAGGGTAGAGACTTTCCTTTAGCAAAGCTTTTGAGGGAAAGGACATTTGTCTTTGTTTTTTTATGTTTACAGCAACACATTGCATTTATGGATACACTGAGCAAGAATGAGATTTGGGTTTCTTAATTCACTTGTGCTGTATTCCTAGCAAACAAACTGTTTATTCCATTTAATCTTCCCTAACTGCAGTCAGGACTTCTACAGTAAAAAACCAGATTTTTTTTTTAATATTTCTGGCCAATACAGAAGATATTTGCAAGGGAGGTGGAAATTGTCTCAACTAATCTTCTCTAAAGATAACACAATCTGCTTGAAATGTCTTCTTAAGCTGTTTCACTATAAAACCAAAGTTTAATGGTCTGATAAAAACTTATCTTACTTTTGCAAATCCCTAACTAACAACATAAAAAGCCATAGCTTTTTGGAAACTAGAGAGCTGATAACCAAGTGATTAAACTGTGGACAGACAAGGTGCAGATTGAAGATCTTTAAATTCACCAGTCCCATTTTATGCATTTTAAAATGCAGCAGTTAATTGTCAGATTAAACATTAAAAACATTAAAGCATTATTCATTCAACTGCATACCAGCAAGGATTATTATTATTATTATTATTATTATTATTATTACTGTTGTTGTTGTTATTGGTTTCTAACATTGGTAAAAGGTAAAAACGTTTGCAGGGGAGGCATATAGTCAAATAATGAATTGAATCTATTATTGAAATGGTACATGTTTTCATAAACACTCGAGGAATGAAAGGCAGCTGGATTTGGTTTACATACAGAGAAAACTGAAATAGTGTGAGGCATGCCGCTTTACTGTAATAATAATAATAATAATAATAATCAGAAGATGATGACTACAGGAAGATGACGGGATCATTACTGAGTAAGACAAAATGTTTAGTGGCATTTTCCCTCATGTTCTGAGTTCAAATGTTGCTGAGGTCGGTTTGGCTTTCATCCTTTTGGGGTTGATAAAATAAGCCCCAACTAAGTACTGGAGTTGATGAAATCAACAAGCCCACTCCCTTCCTCCATTCTCTTAAATTTCAGGCCTTGTATCCACAGTTGAAAGGATTATTATTATCATTAATATGGCAGTGAATGACAGAATTAGTAGAGTGATCATCTTGTGGTATTACAAGTCCAACTCATGCCAGGGTCAAGTCTACCTTTCCTCTTTCTGTGTATGTGCAGGTAAAATAAGTATCCAGTAACATATTGAGAGTCAATTTAATTAACTGTACGTCATCTCTCAAAAGTCATGATCTGGCGTCATATCTAGGATCTAATACATGATAAATGTGAGTTTAGATTGTAGAAAAAAACAACAACAGATTTTAAGAAATGTGTATACACAAACATAAGACCAATTCTCAGATAGACACAAAGTAGAACTTGGAGTGAGTGGCAGGGAGTCACTGAAAAGGTCATAGACAGCAACGGAAGAATTTTGACGAATAAACAAACAACTGATCGATTGTTTAACATCATCATCATCATCGTCGATTAACGTCCACTTTCCATGCTAGCATGGGTTGGACGATTTGACTGAGGACTGGTGGACCAGGAGGCGACACCAGGCTCCAATCTAATTTGGTAGAGTTTCTACAGCTGGATGCCCTTCCTAAAGCCAACATATTAAATAAACAAACGATCCATTAGTTAGCTGGTTGGATATTTAACCAATTGACCAACAATAAAGAAGTGGAATTGAACCCATGCATGCGTTGTTATTATCATTGACAAAAAAAAAGTATAAGTTATATTGAATTGGAATTTAATTGGTAAAGAGTTCCTATGAATCAGAAATGAAGCATAAAATATAGAAATGTATGATAAAGTTTCAACTGATTCACTAACCAGGTTTATATGCAAGAACATCTGTTTTAGTCATAGCCTTCTTGTAACACAGATAAACATCTGAGCCCATCTAAAATAAACAGGAAAAAACAAATAATAAAGTCTGTATGAAAAAAAAATATATATAAACATTGAACATGGTCTAATAATTAAACTTTTAAAAATACAAATTACTGTAATATTTGATACAAAACAAAAAGCAAAATATGGAATTATGTAAGACTTTGTAATTCCTTTTCATGTTTAGATGGTTTTAGTATTGGAACAAATATAAATTGATTTTGTTTTCAGTTGGATAAATTTCCTACTACAAGTTACACAAACATGAAATAAAAATGAATTAGGGTTTTTAGTTAGGCAAACTGGAGCAAAAAGTATGTCTCATACACTCACTGATACACGTATGTGCCTTGCATGCACACAAACACACACACGCATGCATGCATGCACACACACACACACACACACACACACACACACACACACAGAGTATGACCAAAGCACATAAATCTGTTTTTGGACAACCGATCTTGTGCATTAGTTTAGAAACTAAACATACATTTATACTTTATAGAAGTAGATTGACAAACCCGTTACATTCTCAACAGAATGTTCAGCAATATTTAATTACATAAAGAGAAGAACCGGTGATATAGTGAGGACAAACTATAATCTTCAGCTACACAATTGTCAAAAGCACAAAATATTTGTATTCTAAACAGAATCTTTCCAAATTCAGAGCTGGCAGCAACAGTAATGACAACAACAGAAGTAGCATGTGTTTCAATAGAAGCACTTTAGAAAAATACTTCAGAGAGCCTTCATAATACACCATTTGTCTAAGTACAGGATATGGTAGTGTGTAGAACAATAGCCATGTATATTTATTGTTTTCTAGCTAAAGCTTACATACAATGTTGAGGTTTGATAATATAATGAAGGCGTGTGTTAGTTTCAGAGCAACATAAAGGAAAAGGCTACTTGATACAGAACCATTTAAAAAAACTGGATGTGTTATTCAGCACATAATTGACGGCTGAGATAGCTGATGAAATTTTCGGCTTTGTATTTAATCAATGTTCCTAAGGATTGTGACAACAAAAATCTGTTGGTCCGTTTGACAATAACAACTACATTACATACATCTCTCCTAAGTCCTTGGTGAATTTTCAGTTATGGAGTTTAACTCCCAGTTTCATAACTTGAAGAATGTCAGAGCGTTTTTTTTTCTATTTTTTAATGATGTTAGCAGGAGGTCATTACCTTTGCACCCTCCAAAACTTGGCAATCTTTGGTTCGTATACTAGTTTACAACATTCTTTTATTATATTAATGGTATCAGTCACTGAAGTTGAAGCAACACTTTCAAAATTATTATTACAAGAGTAATGCACTGGAAGAATCAGTAGAGCATTGGGAAAAAATCCTTGCAGCGTTTGTTTTGATTCTTTATGTTCTGAGTTCAAATTCTGCTGAGGTCATCCTACAAGGTCAACAAAAAGTATTAGTTAAGTACTGGAGCCAATGGCCTCAACTGACCCTTTCCCCTCCAAAACTGATGGCCTGGTGCCTAAATTACCATCATCATTGTCATTTGTTTAACACAGCAGCTTTGCTGGAGAATGTAACAAAGTGTCAGCTGTCTGCAACTAGTGGTCTGAGGAAATACTCTTCATTCAGATTTTGAGAATTCCATAGAGGATTACTGCAATTCCAAGCAACGTTGTCTTTGGTAGCTTATTACTATTTTTATTGTTATTATTTTGAGAAAGCACTTTCTATAAACTCTGAGAATAGACTATTACTTGAACTTATTTGAAATCTAAGGTAAAAAAAAAATGCCTTTTTTGTTCTGAATGTATTAAATGCAATAAAAGAGAAACTAATCTAAAGCAAAGCAAAAAAAAAAAAAAAAGAAAGCCAACCTACTTTTAATCCATTAAGCAACATATTGTTGGTGCATTTTGTTTTAAAAGAATTTAAAAAAAAAACAGAAAAATTCCAACAAAACTATATCTAACAAGGTCTAGTGGTATTTATTGACTAATCTATTTTTCTAGACTATGAATAAGGTAGTGGAATAAAAAGAGTAAAAAGAAATGTCAATAGAACATATTAAAGAGAATAAATGTAATTTGTATTCTATTGGTTTATTGAAACAGAGATGATAAAAAAAAAGAAAAAAGATTGGTTTGATGCCAAATATGTTTTTAAAAATGGTTAATGTGAATAGAGTGATATTTTTGAGAAGAAGGAATGTAAGGATGAAGGAACTGTATCAATGTTTCAGAGAGTGAAGTTACAGCTAAATGACTTGATACACATTACTGGATCAGCAGCCAAAGAGTGACCAGCATGACCACCACCACAGTATCCGGAATCAAGAAGTTTCACTGGTCCAGTCAAACACGTTGGAAATTAGAAATTAGAGATGATACAGTTTGTCATTGTTATAAGCAACCGCAGTCGATGAGTTTTAAACATTAAGAAAAATATAATTTGATAGAAATTTCTCAGGAAGCTGGTTGAAAATGATTACATTGTTTGTGTATTGAAACCCAAATGGCTAAAAGACACAGAAAACTGCAGTGCAGCAGTTCGTCTGGTACAACCATTCTAACCAGTGCTTTAACCTTTTTAATACCAACCTGCCTGAGATCGCATCTGGCTCTCTGATGCAAACTTTCTATTTTAATGTGATTTAAATTAAAACCATCAAAATTCCAATTCACATTCAAAATACCAGCTTCATAATGGCAAAGCATTTTCTTTACAAAATTTTCCATTATTTTCAAAATTAATTGAAACAAAGGCATCGGAATACAAGTTTTGCAAATAACAGAAACCTGCTAGACACCAGTGTATTTTTCACCAGAACTAGACGATTCTGATTGGTGTTATTAGATGCTCTACAGAATGTTCTGTTTATTTTATTTCTTGACATGAAATAATAATAATGGCTAACATTTAACTTAATATAGAAATGCTTGATTGCTATTTTACTTTTAACAAGTAATTAGTAGATCTAACAATATAGAAATATTATGACAAGTCAATGAAGGAGTCAATGGGATTGCTTGAATTGCTAGAAACAGCAGCCATATCTTTTTCAAATAACCAAATCACACCCTACAATCTTAAAAAAAAACATTGTATAATGTAGTCTTAGATACACTATGTATGAAAAAAGAAAAGACAGACTAGTTATAGCTGGAATGCTTTTGATCATAGTTCTAGGCAGTTGGGGGTTATCTGAGGCTAAACAAAAACAAAAAATATCAAGATTTATCTGAGCCATAAATCAAAAGACAAACTGCTTTGATAAGAAAGAATATGTTCAATCTACACCACACTTCTCTTTTTATAACACAATTGGAAGAAAGATTTGTGCAATATTAACCCAAAAAGCTTTTGCATAAAAAGTACAAGTTAGTTGTGTTTTGCTCTTTTTCTGCATGTGATCAGCAAAAAACAAATATCCAAAAGAAAGTGTGTTGCTACCATGTCTGGCAACAGTCTTAGCTATCATGTCTGATCATCTAAAATACATATGAGAACGTTTTCTTTTTTCTGGAGTACCAACTTTAATGAGACATAAACAAGCTAGAAAAGTGGAGATCAATAATATCAAATTTCATGCATTTTGAAGAGAAAATAAAATTGTATCTTACCATTCCTTTGTTCAAGTTCTTATTTATTTGGCAATAGGCATGGGGAGCACTTTCATTCTGTAATCAATAAAAGTATAGTAACAATGTAAGTGTATATATATATATATATATACATGCATTACATATACACATATATGGCAACCTAAATAGTGAAGGTAGCATGAATAAGAATTAAAAAAACAAAAAAGGACCCAGTTCACTTTGTAAAGTGGTTGGCATTTGGAAGACATTCAGTCACAAAAACCCTGCCAAAGTAGACATTGGGGCTTGATGCAGTCCTTGGACACATCCTGTCAAACTATCCAACCCAGGCCAGCATGGCACATGGACATTAAATGATGATGATGACATTATACAGGGCAAATTTTAGCCATTTCTCTGCAGACTGAAAAAATGATGAACAACCTTAATCGAACCTTATTGGGTTCTCATCAGAGGCGTCTACATCATTCTGACAGCCTCCAGAGAAACAAGCAGCCAAACTGTTTATATACTCAGCAAATGCACCAATTACTCTATGAAAGAGTCCCTAACTTGCATACCAAAAGTGTTTAACACTATATATATACACACACACTATTATACACATACATACATTAAAACAGATGTCTCACTAGAAAGACAGCATTTAACATTATATCAAAATGTTTAAATACTGACTAAACACAGCATGTTATGTCTACAATTTTGTTTTTAACTGGCTTTATAAATGGAGAAAAATAATGAAGTTTATAACAATGGAGAAAAGCAGGATGAGATCTAAATATTTGGTCAACATTTGCTGAGATGTGCAGTATGAATTCAACCAACAGTTGGCCCCTGGAAGGGTCAATAAAGCATCAGTCACTGCTCGCACAGTTCTATTGGTCCTCTGCTTGAAAGCAAACAATGAAATGAAAGGTGAAACAGACTCAGGACCCAAGGAACAGGAATAAATTCTGTAAGATATTCTGTCATCCAATGTTCCAAGGATTTCTACTGATCTGCAACTTTGATGCTTTATGATCTCTGGTATCAAAGAATGATTAGCTCTACTGACTGCCAAGTGAGACTAGCTCACCTTCCAGGGAGACCAGTAAATCTTCTGGTAACATCCATAAGAAGGACTAGACTCAGCAATGCAAACTAATAAAGCATTTATTTATACTCGTGACCTGTTCTTACTCTGTTGTTTGTCCTTAGCAGTTAGATGGAATACGCCCTCATAATGACATGAAATGACATGAACCTTCTACCAAGGTTGAACCTTCAACCTCTTGTTTATCTGTTGCCCTATCATCTTAAACCATCCCAGCTCTTAATTATCAATGCTAGGTACACAATAACGTCAAGATCAGTTTATTTTTAACAATTCAGGATCTAACAGTAAAGTGGTTCTTGTGTGCATATTGAGTGTGCTTATATGCACATGCATGTGTAAGTCTGTGAGTGTGTGTGCATGAAAATTTGTTGTGTGTGAGCATGCATCTATTTGAATGTATATGTGCGTGCGTATACACACACACACGCACAAAGATTTGCATTCATAGCAAAATAACATTGATTTCAACCTGTAAGTATTTGTAAATCTCTACTTCTTGTTTATCAAGGAAGTAGTAACATAATAAAGCCATGGACTATGACAAGATAATTTTTCTTTACCTGCTAGTTTAACTATCATAACTTCATGATATCAATACTTCTATCCATTCGCCATACTTTTAACAGTCATTTTATAAAATAACAAAACCTTAAATGGAATTACTCCACCAACTCTCTTCATCTTGCAATAGTTATTTTAACATGTACATATCACCTTACAGGATACATCTCTATATGCCATATTTACACAAGTGTGGGTGTGTGTGTGTGTGTACACATACATAAATCTGTATACATCCCTGAAGTTTTGAAATACACAATATCCTTGTATGTCATAAAAAGTAACTAATGGCTTGGTGTCAGGAAGGGTATCTGGCCATAAGACATTGTTTTAAAGTCCTGTTCAAATAATGTAAGCTTTGAAAAGTGAATGTAAAAATGATTCTGTATGTGTGTGAGAGAATAGACATCCTTACACAAACAGGAGAAAGACAGAAGAAATGTGATTTATAAAATAAAGCCAATTCATTATTCAAAGCTTAAAGTCCTCAGTGCATTATGACCCAGAACATTTTGTTCTTGTATGTTCTTCAAAGAACTGGGGTGGTGTTCAAATTTTTAATGAGTACAAAAGTTGAAGACTTGCCTATCCCTGATGTCATGCACAAGAAAAGGGGAGCTTGGTGAAAATCCTCAATTTTGCTCTTTCAAGCACCAAATGTACTTCCATAGTGTGGTAGAATTCTTGTCATTTCAGACAGAGTGCTCATTCAGATAAACTGTGCCTGGAGAGGCATTTTCCACTCAATAGAGAAAATAATGTGCTACAGTCGCCACATTCTAGTAGCAGGTTTGACTTGATCCTTGATGCACTGTTGATATTGTTGTTTTCTATACACCTATACCTAACTTCTTTGTGATCTTGTCAAACAGTTAACATAGGTATAGTTAGTGTGAAGGTGTTTCTGATCAATGCTAAGAAAGTTCTAGCTATGCTAGATGTTAGAATGGTGCTAAAAGGTAAATGGAACTGATTCTTGTACCTTTGTACTTTTGTTGTTGGGGATTTTGTTATTGAACATACAAGCATGCATTATTTTTGCATCACATGCACAGACAGGTATAACATAGGTGCAAGCAAAGCTGTGTTGTAGGAAGCTTGCTTTCCAAACACATGGTTTTGGGTTCAGCCCCACTGCATGACAGCTTGGGCAAGTGACTGGAAAACAAACATTAAAGGATGATGATGATGACATATGTAGGTATGTGTGTGTGTAACCATCTTATATGATGGTGACATCTGTAAATGAGTGTCACTGCCATATAAGCAGTGTCTTTCATTTGCAATCTTCTGTGTCTGATCATGGGGAAATATTACCTTTGCCTGGAAACAGTTGAGCATGGAAAAGTGGATGTTAAACTGATGATGATACGTGTGTGTGTGTATTCCAGTTTCTCTTTAAATCTGACTTTTCTCAGTCCATCATTGTAATACCATTCAACCCATATAGATATCTTTTTCGTCAGATTATATGAGACAAACCTCTTGCTAATGTTACTGACTAGATGTCTTCTTTTAATGATTGTAAATAAGAGTTATAAATATCAATACATAAGTATTTATTTGGCTTTCTATAAAAACAACTGTTATGTTTAAAAAGTTAATGGTACTTAAATCTGTTTTAATGGTGGTATTTAGGTTAAATTCCTTAAATGTTTCTAACAGGTTCTTTGTAAACTTGACTAAGAATTAGCTATTTATGAGACAGAATACTGCTGACCCATCCACTTGTCCACAGTCCTAAATCTGAGCAGAATGGTTAGAATGTATAAACCCATTAACTCATGCACCCCAGATCCATGGTAACTAATTATGCTGATAATGAAATGCTTATTCTTTCCACTTTTTACTCAGAATTCATCAACAAACAAAAAAGGTTTCCCAGTATGCATCATATTGAGGCTGGTTGTTTAGCCGCAAGTAAACCTCAATCGAGTAGACCTATATAGATGGTTTTCCAGCTGTGACTGCCCTTTTAAAGAGTATCCAAGAGTACACTATCTTATGTGTTCGTTTCTCTTTTAAGATGGTAAAGGCATCTTTGAAGGCAGGGGTTTCCAAACACCGGACCTCACAAATGAATGAGTTTAAAAATTTATTTTTATTTTATTTATCACAGTCTGCAGAGGGTTTCTGCATCACATATGTACAATATATGTAATAACTAAATTATATATTATGCATTTTATTGTGTTTTGCTATGCATGTGATCCCTGGTCACTGGAAAAATTGTCTTGCATGAAACAGGTTAGTGGTGCAAAAAAATGAATGGGGGCTGCTGCTTTAAGGGACAATTAACTTCTGCTTCTTATTTCTTTACTGCCCACAAGGGGCTGGCATTAGGAAGGGCATCCAGCTGTAGAAACTCTGCCAAATCAGATTGGAGCCTGGTGTAGCCATCTGGTTTCACCAGTCCTCAGTCAAATCGTCCAACCCATGCTAGCATGGAAAGCAGACGTTAAACAACGATGATGATGATGATATCGACCCCAGTGTGTAATTGGTACTTATTTAATCAACCCCGAAAGCATGAAAAGCAAAGTTGACCTCAGCGGAATTTGAACTCAGAATGTAGCAGCAGATGAAATACCGCTAAGCATTTCTGCCAGAGTGCCACCTTCTGTTTCTATCAAATAAAGTGTTCCTGTAGTGATTCTGTTGTTGGCCTAGTTGTTGATTTCATAGTTGGTGGTGAATTTATAATGAAATTCTAAAAGGTTTTTATACATGGAGGATTAACATTCTATGTGGGTCTGATTATAAATTTGCAGGGCTTTTTCATTCTGTTGTTAAACTACTTCGTTGTGGCAGTGTTATTACTTTCTGTTGTGATAATTTTGTGGCTTGTGTAATTTTTAAATTGATTAAAACAATCTAATTATGGTGGTAATTTTTGTCAAACTGCCATGAGTAGCTGACAACTGACCCATGCTATAATGGCAGGCAAGCAAACGACTTTTGCACTCGTTAAAAGAATTTCAACTACACATCAATCACCTTCAATATGTTAAGTTCACGGAGTGAAGTTTTAGCTTCAAATAAGTTAGCGTGTGTGTGAGTGTTTGCATAAACAAATAAACATGCATGCACAAGAATATATGAGTGAATGTGCTTATGAATGAATGAGGTTGTGGGTATGTATAAGTAAGTGTGTAAATGCATATGAATGAGCAAGAGGTGTGGTGGGTGGAGAGAGGCGGAGGGAGAGAGAGAATCGGTATAATGAATGAGTATGCTTGTAGACCCAACATTTACTATCATGGCGAATAAATGTAAAAATGAAAAAAAAAAAAAAAGAAAAAGAAAACAAAGTACAACTGTACCTTATTGGTAAGTATGATACAAATATCAACAACAGCTAAAGTATCACTGGAAGCCATATCAGAAGCTCTTCGGTATGTGATATAAATACGGCTACTATTGCTATTATTAACATTGGCTGAATGACCATGTGCAGTCGTATGAACAATTTCACAACCTGACATCAGTTTCTCCTTCCCTTCATATAAAACTCTGCAAAAATAGAAAGAAAAAAAAAACGAAAAGATTATATAAAAATTATACTGAATAAATTAAATTTATTTATGTAAACTCCTTTTCAGAGATGTTTCAACCATGGTTCAGGCTAAAGCACGGCTGATAAATTAGTTGTGCTATTGAGAAATCAGAAACAGAGAATTACTCAACAAGATAAATGTGAACATCTATATATTTGTCTTTGTGTTGTCTAAAGGAATGGTCAAGCCTATTACCTTCACAGGATCTCTGAGACCAGCTTTAACCTCTAGCATTATTCTGTCAAATGTAATGCTTGTTATATTCAGATTATTTTCAATTAATCATGCATTATCTCATAATTTTGAGATTTTGATGGTATGATTGTTTATTTTCAGGATGATATTGTAGGGTAAGTGTGAAAGGCTGAATCTGGACAGTTTGAACATAAAACAGGTCGAATATTTGAGGTCGATATGGCTGGTTCAAATACTTAACAGTTAAATGGCTGTGATTTGATAGTTGCAGGGAAAGAAAACATTGAGCCAAGAGGATGAAAAGCAAATATGACATAATGTCAAATCTGAATTCAGAATGTAAAAGAATACAACAAAATACTGCAAAACATTTTCACTGGTGCTCTGCTGTTTCTGTCATCTTGTTCTAAAACAACAATTTTCGGACAAAACCACAATCTGGGAGCAGGGTGTGTGTAATTGATTAAATCATCCCCAGGATTGATAATTATTTTATAAACTCAGGAAAGCAAAACGATATTAATAGAATTTGAACTCAGAACATAGTGAGACATAACAAATATGCTGCAAAAGCATTTCATCTGATGTTATGCAGTTTCTGTAACTCACAACTCAACAAAAATAATAAACAAACAGAAGAAAATTTCCAAGATGCACCAAATCAGGAAATATTGAAAAGCACTTCATGAAGGAGAAAATCACAAGTCAAGTGGTTTCTTTTTCCATTAGTAATGTAATAATATTTTCTTTGTAAAAAAGAACATGGCTCTTTAGTCATGTGGAATGCAAGAACTCTTAACACAAAATGCCACTCATTTCAGTCTAAAAGCACGTACAAAAGGTGAGACTTGTTATGCAGTAAGTAGCATTTCAAGGAGAATACTGATTGATACATGCTACACCATATTTAAAATATTATGAAATAGAAATATACGGATTGCTACAGTGCCATGCCATATAGTTTTACTATGTGACTCTGTTGCAGCTGCTGCTGCTGCTGCTACTACTACTACAGCTTCTATTTTTGGCAGGTTGTAAGGTTGCATTCTACTTTTCTCCAAGGTCACACATATGCACCTCCTTGATTCACTCATGCTTTGTGTGTCTACCCTTTTAAACCCTGCGCTAAGGCTTTTGCTAAATTATTCCTTCCTGTACTCGAGGAGACCTGCCTACCACAACAGAACTGAGATCCTAAACCCAAGGTGTCACATGAAAAGCCTACTTCTCACCCCCATGACTAATCCTGAGGAAGTCAAAGGCAAGTTTTATGATTTGGAAGCCCTCACAGCAGCTGTGCCGAAAGAGGACAAGCTCGTTGTTCTTAGCAACTTCAACACCACAGCTGGTACAGACTACCAGATATGGGACGGAGTTATTGAGAGAAACAGAGTCGGCAAAAACAACAGCAACGGTCATCTACAGTTGAAGACCTGTGCAGCACTTGACCTGGCCCAACTACAAAGAGACATCCTGGCCACATCCATGCAGCAAACATTGACATCTAATTGACTGTCATGGTCAAGAGATGGGACAGGCGGGATGTGTGATGCAGAAGGCTGGAAAGATCATAGACACATCCTTGCAAAACTCAACAGGCACATTCAGCCCAAGTGGCGACTGCAAGGGAAGCCAGCAAGCAAGTGACTCAACCTCAACAAACTGGAATGGCACAAACATGAAACAGAACCTGAGCGAGAACCCAAACAACAACTTGATGTTGGGATAAAGGGAGCAGAAGAGGATTGGATACTGTTCAAAGACATGGTGCACAGTGCTGCACTCACTCATCTGGGTTATTTCTAGGAGGTCCAGCAACCACATAGGGGTTTCATTATTCACAGTTGAGTGGTTTATAAGGGAAAGATCACTGAACAATGAAAACAATTGTTAAAAATAAAATAGCTAGAATATCCTGCCTATGAGACAGGAAAATTTGATGTAAAACATTGAAGTATAAAAAAAAATGGAAAGAAAAACTTAATTTTTTTTTTTTTTTTTTTTTTTTTTTTTTTTTTTTTTTTTGAAATCTGTCCATTTAAACACTGGTTTAATTTAGGCCAAGTCAATACAATGTCAGCTGTTTAAACAGCAGCTAAGAAATCAATGAAGTAAAAGATCAACAACTGTAAAGAGCAACCACATCAGCCAAAACTAAACCAAACAGAGTGGATGGTCACGTTAAAACATTCATTAGTAAAGCAATAGGATCCTCGAGTGGAATAAAAATGATTTCCTTCCAAATCATTTTTCCAAATGTGAAACATCTGTTTTAAAAGAGTAGTGATTACTGTGATATCAGAGGAAGAGCTTGACAGAGACAGAGGAGACTCTGAAGAAGGACCTGTATAAAGACTGAAAAATCCCTTGGGAAGATGTACAGTCAAAGAAATGCCAGGATGGGAAGGCAGAGGTGAGACAACTGTGTGTTGTAATGAGAGAATAATCTACTTTGAGCTGTAGATTAAATCTGTAGAGGGTGCACAGTTTCAGCCAGAGTAGAGTAATAAAGTGGCCGAATAGGGGGGGGGGTAGAGAATAAAAAATATTAGATTGCTAGAAGAGAAATGAAAGTAAGAGGATCAAAAGTATGAGGAATTCTAGATTGCAATGCAAGGTTTTCATGAGAATCAGGATGTCACCGATGGGAAATATACACTTCAGGAATCAGGATGTCACTGATGGAAAAGATACACTTCAGTAAACACTATCCAACCAAGCGAGCATAGAATACTGGATGTTAAAGCAATGTTGATAATGATATGTTCATGCACCAATGTGTCCGTGTTTCGTTGCCTTCATATTGTATTTCGGTTGTAAATGACCATCATAGCCATATGAGCTGTGTCCTTTGTTTCTAATCTTCCACAAAAACATGCCAGGCCATGGGGAAGGGTTCCCATACCTTAAGATGGCCCCGATTACACAGTCCAAGTTCAAATCTGAACCAGGTCCACTTCAGCTTTTCTTGGCTGATTAAACAAATACCAAAGTTGATTTAATTGAAGCCAGTAACCCAGTCTGATTACTGAAACCAGTAAAATAAAATCATGGCCAAACATATATACAGAGTGTGTGTGTGTGTGTGTGTGTGTGTGTGTGTGTGTGTGTGTGTGTGTGTGTGTGTGTG
>NC_068992.1:9903579-9904547 GCF_001194135.2 Octopus bimaculoides
GAGAGGGAGAGAGAGAGAGAGAGAGAGAGAGAAAGAGAGAGAGATCACGCTGTCACTCCATAAGCTCACTTCAAATAGAGAATATAATAAACTTGACAGCTGAAACATAAGAGAAGCAAGTGGAGTAATTGATCCATAAAATCTAAGAAATAAACAAAAAAAGAATAGTTATCCTTATGGTGTTTTTAATTAGACCTACACTTTGCTATTTTCTGAGCAACAATCAATGAAACTGATAAAGAAAAAAAAATGGTAAAAACATTCCAGAACAAATACACCAAGAAAATAGCAATATTTTCATAAGATGTCTGAATGATACTTGAGTTCAATACAAAGATGAAGAAAGAAACACAAACACACATTCACATATCATGCAATTTGCTTTGATACCATCAGACAAAATCTAAGCAGCCAGTAGACTCAGAATCTTACAGTGAAAAAGTAAACAAAAAAAGTAAAAAAAAAAAAAGATAAAAACTTTATAACTTTGAATTGCAAAATTTTCTAAAGACTGCTGTGAAACTTAATCAATGAAAGAGCCTGGAATACTACATTTCTAAACAACCATTCATACGTTCAAATATGTATGAGCATGAATGTGTACATAGATTGTGTGTGTGTGTTTATACACAACAAAGGAAATATATTTTAATGCTGAAATAAGTACACCCTAACCCTGCATGTCATAAAAGGCAACTTTAAGGGTTGACACCAGGAAGAGCATCCAACTTAGTTTCAAAAAGATTTGCAAACCCTGACACTGTGTGTGTGTGTGTGTGTGTGTGTGTGTGTGTGTGTGCAGAGAGAGAGAGGGAGGGGGGGGTTGTTGTTGTTAAGTTCTGCAAATGAAAGATTGCAAATTTGCCAGCATTCCTATAAACATCCTCTCTACCACTGAGTCCTTTATTTAAATTGTGATTTTCCATATCTTTATAGATAAAAAAAATTATACACACACACGTGTGTGT
>NC_068992.1:9904710-9927283 GCF_001194135.2 Octopus bimaculoides
TGGCTCCTGTGCAGGTGGCACGTAAAATACACCAGTTTGAGCGTGGCCGTTGCCAGTACCACCTGACTGGCCCTTGTGCCGGTGGCACGTAAAAGCACCCACTACACTCTCGGAGTGGTTGGCATTAGGAAGGGCATCCAGCTGTAGAAACTCTGCCAAATCAGATTGGGGCCTGGTGTAGCCATCCAGTTCACCAGTCCTCAGTCAAATCGTCCAGCCCATGCTAGCATGGAAAGCGGACGTTAAACGATGATGATGATGATGATATATATATATATATATATATATATATATGCACGAGTGTCTATACCCATGCACACATTTATAATGGAAATAAAATAACCACCATCGAAAGTTGGCCAGTCAAATGAGTGAAACAAGTAAAAGAATAAATAGACACTCCCTAATGAGAATCTTTTGAGATGAGATTAATTCTTGAAGACATTTTGTAAGAAGAAAAAAAGTGGGAAAAAAATATGTAAAAACAAAAAAGAATAAATGAAATGATTATACATAGGAAAAAAAAATGTAGTTTATCTTTAAACAACTAATGGCAAATAAAGAAAATTCTGTTGAAGGAGTTGGAACATTATTTCTACTATTAAAGAAAATAAATTATGCCATTCCTATGCCAACCAATGTACAATCTTACACATTTACTCAGTACTTTATAAATGTTTTTCTCTAATGCTTATAATAATTTCTTTCTTAACAATGACTAAGAATGGTGCATATTGGTAGAGCAGTAGCTCAGTATATTTCTATTACTTATTTTACCAAACACTGCAGAATAAAAAAAAAGAAGTTAAAATCCTCAATATTTAGACAGAAATATGACTTGTGAAAGACACAGAACAGTGACAAAAGCAGATCCAAGGATGACAAGCCATGCTGATCACACACACACACACATACAAATAAAATGCAAGAAACAAGTAGCTATATGTTTGTTGAATGTCTGAACTGTCCAACCTTTGACAGCAACAAAAGAATCAGATGTTGGAATACTTCTGATGATAATGATGTGGAGATTCTCAACATGAAAGCCTACAGATCACAAGAATGAGATGTGCCATTGTAGTGTGTGGAGTGGACCTACTGTACACTCTCTGTACACTGCTCTCTGATATAAAATAGCCTTAACCGTGGCATGTGGAGTTGACATGTCTCCCATGCAGGATTTCATTCAATTTTTATTCTTCTCCTCATTTAGTTGCCTTCACTAAACATTTTCAATATCAGGAATAATATTAAATGTTCAACAATGCAACCTTTCTCCAAGTTTTTAATCAAGGTATTCATAATTGCTGTTTGAAATGTCTGCCAGTATATTTGCTTAAGCTTAATTCCATAGATTCTCATACACAGTAAGTGCACTAAAATTGGAACTTATCCTACCAAATACTTGTGCAGAAGTAGTTAACAATACTGCAGATGTTAGAAAAGTCACACACCCAAGATATGATTCTCAGAAGATTAGCAATGGGAGCCATTGCTATATTTCTCCCTAAAAAAACGGAAGATATTACAACCATATGAGCTTTTTGTCTCAGCGCTTGGTTGATGAATACTTATAATTAACCAGGCCATTTTGACATTACAAATGAGGTTGAAGTGTTATATTTTCTATAAAACAAAGCCTTTTGTGTTAATCTTTTTTCGAAATTGCTATTCCCAATTTGAAAGAGCAAAGTCTCATTTTGAAATCATCAATATTACTTTGAAGTGGCAAAGTCTCAAATGGAAGTAAAATCTGCTCACTTAGAATAACAAATACTGTAGTAAGTGTATGTCATCATCATCATCATCATCATCATCCATTTTCCATGCTGGCATGGGTTGGACAGTTTGACAGGAGTCAGTGAGAGGGAAGACTGTGCCAAGCTCTAACATATGCTCATGGTTTCTATAGCTGGATGCCCTTCCTGATGCCAGCTGCTGCTTCACAGAGTGTGGCCTGGATGCTTTCTTTTTCACATGACACTGGCACTTGTGTGGTCACCAAGTAACTCACAAGACAAGATCCATGGCTGAGAAGGTATAGCGTTGAGGGAGGGGGCTTTATGCTGGGTGATGAAAGGTTAAAGTATGATAGAGGGACAAGTGAAAATAAAAAAAAATTTTTTAAAGAGATAATTACCCAATATCTGTTAATGGTGGCTTCTCCCTGCCTCTTCGGTAACAAATGTACATTTCTGAACAACGGATGCTACCATGGTTAAGGTCTGCAAGAAAGCCAGTTTGCGTTCGCTCAAGACAAACATAACCCTTCGGTTCTTTTTCAGCTAAGGATTTATTGATGACACATATGTCGGTGATTGGATCTTGTTTATGTGTTGGTTTAATAATGGTTTCATTTGTGGATTCTTCCAGTGGTAAAGGTGTTTCAGGTAGTCCAGCTACCACAAAATAATCGGCAACTCTACGTTCATCCATCTGAAAAAAAAAAGAAAAAAAAAGAAAGGGAAAAACATGAGATAAGAATTATGAATTATTTAATTTCAGACAATTCACAGCAAAGAATCTGACTATAAAAATATACAAAATCAACCATTCTTTCTTTAGCATTTAGATTATTCAATCAAGTATAAAACATATATTCACAATATTTTGAATTAATTCTGAATTATCTCATGGTTTCACGATATTGTTTATTTTTAGAATGACATTGTAGGGAATGAGTGAGAAGCTGGATATGGTTGGTTTAGATGCTGAAGAGTCAAAGGACAAATCTCTAAAACAAATACTAAAAGAAAAGAGAGAAGACAAAAATTAATGATTTCTTACACTGCAACAAGGTAATGCATCTATGAAAGTAGGAGCAAAATCAAGTCATTTATTTCCAGTATATTATTTGTACTTATATTTTAATGATGAACATGAGACAAATGCAAAAAGCCAACCCATTTGGTATCTGAACTCAGAACTTAAAAGAATGCACAAGTGCACCATTGTACAAGTAATTTGTTATGCATGTACAGAATATCTACATGCACATATTTTTCTACAAAGTAAACCAAATGAACAGAAAACTAGATAAATAAACACTAAACTTTAGATGTTTCTTTTCAAGTCAAGAAATATCACCATTATATATCACCATGTTTCAAAAATTTTTTATTGTTTTGTCATGAGTTTATCCAAAGTATTAAAGAAACTAGTTTGTTTTTTCTTTAATTTAAAAAATATTTTTTAGTCATTAATGCTTCTGAGACAAGGAAATGGTAATAAATAAAACCAAGCAGTGTTTATTAGCCTCGTTAAAACCCAGCAAGAGATTAAATTGTATAGGAAAATAGACTATCATTAACTAAAAGGTAGATAACAGTTAATCCCTAAGAGATTACCTAAAATTGTAGGAGAGCAAGTTTTTCAATAAATTTCCTTTAACACTTTTATAAAATAAAAAAATATATAATCAAAATCAAAACAAATCATATAAGCATTTGATAGATTTCAGATTTCATGAGTCATATCTATAAGACACATTTTATTTATCCAGTGTTAAGGCTTCTTAAATTGAAAACACTGAATAAATTGATTTCTCTCAGCGTTAATCAAAATCTGTTTTGTTTTTCTATATTCATACTTAAGTGGTAATAGTTGAAGAAATCACCAAAGTTTTATACTATTTTATATCCAGTCATTCACTCACCAAAAATCAAATCCCAGAAATAGAGCATGGAACTATAAATCAACAATGTAGCTGTCAGCCTCCAGTTAGTGCATTATTCCTTCAGTAAATCATTCTTTTTGTTCTTACTTGTACTGCTGCCAAGTGGAATAACAGAGATAGTTGGGAGCAAGGGGGTGGGGGGAAATAGGGTTCAGTGCTTTAGTATGGAGAGTAAGAACAACAAGGTATTAATGTAGTAAGCTATTAGTCATATTATCCAAAGCTAGTATGCTATCACCATTGCAACTATGTGGTGTGGTTGGCAAAAACATAATATCCAACTTACTTATCAACAGCACAGACCATCTAGTTGTAAATAAGTGCCACAAAATGGTACAATTCCTTACCATAAATAGTGAAAGGAAGAATAAGTCTGTTCAATCAGAGTTGTAACTGCACAACAATGAGAAGAGAATACGGCAGTGTGGTAAGTAGCTTGCTAACCAACCACATGGTTCCAGGTTCATTCCCACTGCGTGACACCTTGGGCAAGTGTCTTCTATTATAGCCTCGGGCTGACCAAAGCCTTGTGAGTGGATTTGGTAGACGGAAACTGAAAGAAGCCCGTCGTATATATGTATATATGTGTGTATGCATGTGTATATGTTTGTGTGTCTGTGTTTGTCCCCCCAACATCGCTTGACAACCGATGGTGGTGTGTTTACGTTCCCATAACTTAGTGGTTCGACAAAGAGACCAACAGAGTAAGTACTAGGCTTCAAAGAATACTTTCCACAGGCTGCAGTGGTATATAGTATCACACAGCCTAAGGCCTGCCTTGAACTGTTTTCTATACAAGGCACACACAGTCATCATTACACGCATGCACACACATTCTAGATGATAGACACTGAATCATCACAGTGGTTCAAGGCCTTCAATTCGGAAGTACTCATACAGTCACAAGCTGCTACATTTCATTTATCTAAACTAAACACTACAATTTGATGACTAGTGCTCATGTAGGTGTCCATGTGTGTGTGTGTGAGGAGGTGGGAGTAACTTATCTATATAAGCTTAATCAATGAGGTCAAGCTTAAAACCCTAAAAAAAAAAATTTTAAACTAAGATGTGCCCTTACAAGCAAGTATATGACCAACTTTATAATCCAGAATTAAAAAGAAAAGCAAGATTAGCAGAATACATGTAAAGCTGGCCCCACCCCTCCACCTTATCTAAAGTGAAACATGAAAATAGCTAAAAATAAAATAGCACTTAATGATAAAAATATCGTCTACTACTACTACTACTAATAATAATAATAATAATAATAATAATAATAATAATAATAATAATAATAATAATAATAATAATAATAATAATAATAATAATAATAATAATAATAATAATAATAATAATAATAATAATAATAATAATAATAATAATAATAATAATAATAATAATAATAATAATAATAATACATAAACCTGAAATATAAAAATTATGAGTTGGCCAGGGATCCTTTATGAGGTGGTTAGACTTAAAAAAACAGTCAATGAGAGCTAGAGAGAGAGAGAGAGAGAGAGAGAGAGAGAGAGAGAGAGAAAGAGAGAGATGAAGTGGTATTATCAGTTAGACTACTGATCAACCATCAGTTCCAAGACCGTGAAATCACTGATATTCCAAACAGTGGATGCAAACTGAAAAGTGTAGCTGAGGTGGTGATAGTTTGACTGGTGTAGGATTGTAGTGGCCAGAAATAAGTTATTTAATTACTCAATTCAGTAAGGATAAAAGTGTCATTTGTATAGAGAAACTAAAGTTCATCATGGTCAATAAGAGAGCTATCAATATAAGATAAAAATCCTTTTGTCCTTAAAGAACAAAAGATTGTTGTCAGAAATGACACTGAAATCAAAATGTCTAGCATTAACTCCTCCACACCATAAAAATTACCACACATGATGGTTGTATTCCAGTATGGCCATGACTTTTACAGCTTAAAGAATCTAAAGAACACAAGGTGCTGCAAAAGAAGGCCTGCTAAGAATATGATGTTGTAAACCAAGACATGGACTTCAGCAGTACACACACACATATGACAGACGTAACATTTTAACATTCACTTTTCCATGCTTGCATGGGTCAGATGAAACTTGCTGAGGCAGATTTTTCTATGACCACATGTTTCTGTTGCTAACCCTCACCTGTTCCCAGACAAAGTAATATTTCACCTTTGTCCTTCAATTAGGCTGAACATGTTTTTGTAGAAGATTGTAAACAAATGATGTATAAAGAATGACTGTTTCCAATCTCTGCGTAAATGTTGAGAGAAAAGTAAAACCTCTTACACAAATATATCCATACATGCGCACACACGTATACAATGGGTTTCCTACTCTTTCTGTCTATCAATAAGTCAACTTACAGCAATAAAAGAACATACCAGCGGTAAGTGCCCACACAGAGGTAACAAACCCGAAACCCCTTGGTTCTGGAGTGAATTTAACCACATGACCATGCTGGTGCTTAAATATACATACATGAAAGTGAGATAGCTGTAAAAGCTTGTGAAGAAAGGAGTGAAAATAAAATTTGGGTAAAGAAAAACATTACATTTTTAATAAAGGTGACCTAGACGACAGGAACATATAAGAACAAACGAGCAGAACTATAACAAAAAATAAATGTAGGATTGTATTAGCTTAAAGTTTAAACTGAAGTCTTTTTAATTAGAAGAAAGTTTAACCCTATGACATTTAAACTGGCCATAGCTGGCACAAATATTCTACCTGTTTTATGTTCAAACTAACCAGATGCAGCCTCTTCCCCCCCAAAAAATAAGCAATCACATTATCAAAGTCTTTAAGCTGTACAATAATGCATAATTAGTTGGAAACCATGTGAATGAATGAGCATTATGATTAACAGAGTAATCTAAATGTTAACGGGTTACAGAAGGAAAAGAAAATTGAACAAGAAAACTGTTGAGAATTTAGGTGATGAAAAATGGTCTACAACACTTAATGTATTTTAACCCTATAAATGTGCCTTTCAGATGCTGACAGAGAGACATGAAAATCCTCTCATGACAACATTTGTATATTTAAAACGGCAATGACGTGGCAATGATAAATGCTTCTGCCATGGTTTACATGCTCAAATTAGCTAGTTTGAAAGGTTATGTCGACAGGGTAGTTTAGGAGGAGAAGGATATGCGGCCTTTTCGGTCCCTAACTTTATTGGATCCTACAACACTTATTTGATTGCAACTGCTATAAATTTTGTGAACTTATACAAAATGATATCCAAAGAGTTCAAATATGTATGCACAAAGCTGAAATTCTTTTGAAGTTCCTTATGAACCAATTCCTTTGAAGCATTTGGAAAACAACACTTCAGTTTGATGAACAGATGAAATTTGAGTGTGATGGATTGAAATTCAAATGCCATTAAAACATACTAGAATGAAATATTTGCATATCTTTGCACATTGTGATTAGAGTGAAGAAATTCTTAAATTTATTGATTATATTATGTATTTTTGTATTCAAATTCATTTTTGTTTTGACTTTACTAAAAGTACATAAAAGAGTGTATAGTTTCTATTTTTCTCTCTGAAATTTAAATAATATCATCAATGATTTTACTTTAGACATTCTGCATATTTAATGCAGTGTAGATTAACGTCGAAGATCATTCCTCGAAGCATTCACAAGAACTTGAAACTGAGGAAATGCAAAATTGAAAACAAACAACCAAAAAAAACAAATGGTTGTAAAGGTGATAAGATGCATGGGAGAGAAAAATTTCTCCTTGGATATGATGCCAGACAACATTCTCAGAGTGGGTGGATTAAGGCAATAAAAAATAATTAATCTGTCCAAATACTCAAAGAAATGCAAATGACTAAGTCGTTTGAGCAGTTGGTAGTCCAGTACCGTAACCACCCAGATCATTCCATTTCAGTAGGGAAAGTAAGCCACTAGATTTTGTAATAAAGATTTGCTTATAATATTTAGTTCAACAAGAGAGAAACAGAAGAAGAATAGTAGCAAAATGTATACAAGCAGGTGTATTGAGAAACTCCAAGTGGATGTATAATTGTGTAGCAATCGGACATAAAAGAAAATAATTACAGTACAGTTGTAGCAGAATAAATAGAGAAAAGCCAACAGGAGGCTTGAATTTTCTCAAGCAGAAAGAGAAAGTTTACCGTATTCACACTACCCATGATGTCAAACAATTAATCAGTTGGCTCACTCTATTCAGTAGAACATAACCATTTCAAGCCCATAACTACAACCAGGTACAACATGTGTCAGGGCCACTGTAAAAGAGACCATTGTTTAAAAATCAGGTCTTTAATAGGGCAACAAAGTGAAAGTAATAAATTGAAATTCACACATAGTAGATCTATTCAGTGTAGGTGTTTCACTCAATTTTACATACTTTAGTTCCCTCAGTTAAGTAATGTATGTAATAAATTAAAAATGCACCCTTTTAAAGCCTAGCCAGGCTCATGGGCCCGGTTTCAATGGTGTATGTGTTCCACAGCTGGATGGGACGCCAGTCCATCGCAGCGTTACTCATTTTTGCCAGCTGAGTGGACTGGAGCAACGTGAAATAAAGTGTTTTGCTCAAGAACACAACGTGTCACCTGGTCCAGGAATCGAAACCACAATCTTACAATCATGATGCTGACACCCTAACCACTAAGCCACGCACCTCCACAAGTAATGTATGTACCAGATCTTTAGTAAATTTCAATCCATTATAAGATCTATACAATGGAATGAGAATTAAACTTCAAAGCTCTAAAACATATTTTGCATTTACATTACTAAATAAAAATGGTTAAGTTTATAAGGTTTTTGATGACCAGATAATGGCTCATTAGATGAGCTTTATTTGGCCTGCAACACTGATTGTAAATTCTATTTTAATCAAGTCATGTAGCTGACAATGTAGCAAGTATTTTTGGGACTTATTGGTCTTCTCTTCAAGACATGGTGTTATCAATGAAGTGGCTTGTTAAAAGTACTCAGCAAAAATTTAACCTCAGTATCATTATTCAACAGCAAAGCTAAATAGGTTTCAAGCATCAAACATACTCACACATACCAAACCACTTTTATTATCATACTGTATGGTATTTCAAATAATTTGATTTCACAACTTCTTGTGTCGTTAATTTCTGCAGTGGTATGGGCTTTAAGAGGATAGTTGCTGATACAGAACCTAACTCTCCCAAAGAAGAATACATGTTTAATGGGAGAGAGAGAGAGAGGGGGGTGGATGGGATGAGAGCACAGAACGCAATACCAAGCTAATGGGAAAATCATCAAGGTTACACACTTGCCGCCATACAGCTGTGAACTGTAGGACCCTTCAGCACTAGAAGCTGGTCTCAAATACTCAGTGCTCAAGTGTTTAGTGTTTTTGCCACATGCAGATAAACCAATGCCTGTAATAGGGGACCAAAGGCCAACTTCTTAGTTGTTTCTTTGGTATCACACACACACTAGTATGTAGAACATAAATTTAGTACACTAACTTTTATTTATGTTTAAAACAATCTTGTAGTATATTTACTTAGTAATAAAGAAATGTCACCAAACTTCTGAACTAAATGTCTTTCAATATTTATTTACTTTTCTCTATCTCCTAAATTCAAGCCTTGCCGTGTCTACTTTCCATCACTTTTGCATAGATAACAAGATGTACCAGTAAGACAGCAAAGAGCACACAATTGTGACTTTGTGCTACTGTTAAAAATAAATGACTGGGTTCTCATTCCTAAGGTATTTTTTAATATTATTATTGTTATTATTATTACTATTATTCAGGTTACTGCCTGGAATCGAACTCAAAATCTTGGGGTTAGTAGCCTGTGCTCTGAACTATGTCATATGCCCATGGGCAATTATGGAGTGAATTTTTAGGGCTTATAAATCAAATATTTTCCTATCCTTCCTTAGGAATGAGAACCTAGGTTCAAAATTTCCCCAAGACACCTGATGAAGGCTGGAGAGTACATCAGCCAAAACGCTGTGATAACAACAAACAAGATGAGGACAAATATCTATCAAATGTAAATAATGTACATAATTCCTCATCTCTTAAATATAGAACTGTACTTTTATCACTTTTATTATAATAATTACAGAATTTCCAAATACCGTAATCAGAACTCAGAAGAATATTTGCTTATAAAAAATCAAGTCCAGCTACATTTGTTGAGGTCATCAACATCTTAACATATGCTTTTTTTCCATGTTGAACATTACCATGCCTGCTATAGACAGTTACTATGGCAGCCAAACAAGTTTCTTTAACACAAGACAGTATGGCAAGCGGATTTGGAATTAATATTAATTTATATACAAATAACAGATGACTAATGGACAAAAAAGAGAAAACAAAAAAAAGAGGAAAAAAATTCTTTTTTTCCATCCATCCATTCAGATACAGCCTCAAAAGTAAAAATTAAAATTTTCCCAGAGCCAAACACTTGTATTGATCCATATAAAAATCTACTTCAACCCACAATAATTTGACTTGCTACTTTGTAAGAAGACACTGATTTTAAACATGGAAAAGATAGAAATAGATAAATATCAAATGAAATAATGAGAACGATGGTGGTGATAAATTGTGGTGATAATGATGAAGAAGACGACACTGAAGACTCAGAAAATAGAAAGAGGCTGAAGGAAAAAAGAAAAGACAAAGATGAAAACAAATATTTCTTTGCATCTTTGCATCTCAATTTTCCTCCTTCTGCCAACATTTTGAAAATCATTCTCTAAGTTTTAGTTTCAGAAAAATTGATTAGGAAGCATTTTAATGAAAGCTAACACTTGTGGCTATCTTTCATTCAGATACACATATGCACATACATATGCATGCGCAAATGCATGTTCACGCCCACAGGCATGTGTGTGTGTGTGTGACATAATTGATTTTCCAATTTATGGAGCTGTTGTCATGTCAACGGCTTATTTGCCTCTGCTTTCCCAATGTAAACATATATTACACATAATAGAGACAGGTGGTAGGTAATTAATCATGGTGAACAATGGTTTTGATGTAGTAAGCAAGTCTGCATTGGTTGAATACTGATAAACTAGGGAAAAGAAACCCCCCCCCCCCGACATCAACCAAGCCTTACTACTATACAACAATGTTTCCATAAATTTCTCGACAGGTAATAAATATATATCGAACAATCAAGATGGGTGATTCATGTCAATTATGTATACACACAACATTCACTTCATGCTTGACTTGCCAACAGCTACTGAATTATGGTCCCCAAGTAAGGTGCATTACTTTTATTTGCCATGATTTTTTAAAGTAAAAAATAGGTGCTGCCACTTGGGCTTAAGAAATACTCAGTTCATAGAAAGTGGGTGTCTGACATTTTAGATTATAGCAAAAAAGAAGCCAACGAGGGGGGAGTCTACAGGGTCATTCTAATAGAAATTTTTCATGCTAGAAATAGCAGCCAAAGAACTCCCACCTCAAGTCATACTCTACAACCTAAAAAAATAGATGGGATGGTCTTGGCTAGAATGCCTTTTATGTCAAGTCTGCTTCATCAGGGCAAACACAGGATCAAATAATAACACTCACACAAAGAAGTCTAATTCTCATTTAATCCAATGGAAGACAATGTTACTTCATATACGCCAACAGATAGCTGCATTTTAATACTTTGCCAATAACTGTGCATACGCATTGTTAGTGCATGTTAGTAAAACATTACTGAGACAAGTGGAAAAGTTTAAGTATCTCCAGAACATATTCACAAGTGATGGGGATCGGCGAGGATGAGAAGACTGAATTCGATGCTAGGATTGCTGATGCCAGTACAATAACGCACCAGCTTCAGCATTCAGTCGTCAGAAGATGAGAGATCGGCAAAAAAAAGAAGCCAAACTTGCTGCCGTTTTCGATTCGAATTTTGTACCTATTCTCTTCTATGATTATGAATGCTTGGTGATAATCAAAAAACTACAATTGTGAATTCAATTGGTTGAACTGAGGTTCTGCCAAAAGGTCTCTGAAGGGACATTACTCAAAAGAGGGCATAGCTGAGAGATCAGGGAGTATCTCCCTGGTCAAGCTACTATTTCTCCCCAATGAGTAGTCACAGCTCCAGTACTACAGACATGGTTAGAATGCTGCAGGAAAGGATCACAAGACAGATTCTTCAAACTGAGCCAACTGGTAGGAGAGCTAAGGGTAGGCTACAAGCAAGATGGTAGGATAATGTCCATAGCCTCAGTTAGTCATGTTTGGGAATCCAGCAAGTAAGTTTAACAGGACTCAATGGAGGAGATACCTGATAACTCTACCCCGCTGACCATCTCAGACATAATGAGTGGTGAAAATAGATGGATGGATGCATTATTAGTCATATTTCTTATATAATTTACTCAGTTATTTATATAATTGTTGTAATCTGAATCTAATGTCACACTCCCACCAGCTGTTGTTCACTTTTTTTCTGCAAGGGATAACAAACAATAAAAAGGAATGCCAACATTTGGATAACAACTGCTTCTTTTTCACAGTGATAGCTGCAACGTTTAATTCAATCTGAGAGAAGAAGACTGATCTTCATTTGCAATCTTATATCAAAGAAAACTGGATAATCAAATATTTCTGGAAGACATTACTTACATTGAAAAAATAATGTCTTCGCAGAATGTTCTTTGAAATTCTATTTTTTGAATGCTCTTAAAGATATACAACTTTTTCTCAAGAAGAACCCCTATAATCATTTCCGCCTAGGGAACTGAGATACTTAGCAGCAATAATATGTTGAAATTATTACACATTAGTAGTTGTAGGGTAATAACCAATAAGCAATATATGAATTCCAAAGAGAAAAATGATGTTCTAGGAGAGGAAAAACAAGGAATTTAAAAGAGAAATGAAGTTGCAGCAATGACATGAGCATTAATACAAACCATATAGTTTCAGGTCCAATTATTCTATGTGTCCAATTATACTATAGCCCCAGGTTGATCAAAGCCTTCTGAGCAAATGTGGTAGATGGACACTGATAAAAGCCCATTGTGTGTGAATATAAATACATAAAATACATGAAATGTAAGTATATGTCTCATTATCCTGACATCATATGATCGTTGTAAACAAGTACCACTGTTATACAAGCAGTGTCATTCATTTCCCATATTCTGTGGAGACATGTCTGACCATGGGGAAATATGACTGTTTAGAAACAGGTGAAGGTTAGCAACATATAATTAATAATTATTTTAATGTGTCTTGACCTAATTATAGAACTCACAAATAAGCAGCCTAACCACAAGGCCAGCAACTCAACCACACTACACATTCTCTCTCTCTCTCTTTCACTCACATGCATACACACACACAGAGATTTCTTTTAATAGAAAGGTTGAGAAATAACAATGTGACAAGTTTTTAAGTTCAAGGTGAAAAAAATTGATTTCATACATTATCAACAAGGAGTGATAAGATTTTTCGTTAGTACAGTGACAGTAACTTGAAAAGGTAATTGAAGTTAAAACAATACTTCAGATATATTTAAACTCAATTCTAATAGGGAAAAGGAGATCTAAGGTTAACAAGTATTAATATGAATAATTACTAACGATATCTAATTTTAACAACTTACTGCACATTGTGCTTTCTTATCATGCTTCGTTATTACTTGAAAGGAGCCCAACCTAATTAATGAATACTCCTTGACCATTATTAAATATTAATCACAATAGCGAGCTGGCAGAAACGTTAGCACGCCGGGCAAAATGCCTAGCGGTATTTCATCTGCTGTTACGTTCTGAGTTCAAATTCCACCTAGGTCAACTTTACCTTTCATCTTTTCAGGGTCGATTAAATAAGTACCAGTTAATCATTGGGGTCAATGTAATCGACTTAATCCCTTTGTCTGTCCTTGTTTGTCTCCTCTATGTTTAGCCCACTGGGGCAATAAAGAAATAAATTGCAATAAAATCCTTTACCACATAATTATTTTCAATAAACATGCTTGTTTCTTTCTATTTTGGATGTCATTTCATCAGTGAAGGTCAATGTTCTTAAATCTGATCTGTTTTTTGACCAACACATTTCCATTACATTACATGTCTATAAGTCATTGATGGCCAAGTTAATGGAGAAGACAACAACAAGTGAAAGAAGGGGATGAACATCATTTTGTATCTTAGTATTGTGCCACGTCCATGCCAAGACACTTTTGAAGTAAGGAAGTACTTACTGAATGCAATGATTCACTATTGTAAGCAGTAGTATCACTAAAAATTACAAGTTTTACATGACATTTTACAGAGCTTAAGTTAGTGTGGTTTTGCACTAGGACAGAAGCACTAATGATAAAGCCCCCATGTTCTAACACATCACTAGCATACAGGAAGAGACTGACAATAAATAACATGTCTATAGTTTAGTTATTTTTATCTTCTTACATCCATCTCTTGTCATGACACATGAGGGGGTCTGCAATTTCTGGCTGAACAACCTGCACAAATGATTTGTTTATAGTGATCGAATGTCTTGTGTTCACGTAAGCTCACTCCTTCCATCAAATTGACATTACCTGTACAGCTGCAAGAGCAATGTGAAATGAAGTGCTTTGTTTAAGAACACAACACAACACCCAGTCCGGGAATCGAAACCATGATTTCACAATTGTGAGTGCATCACTAACCACTCAGCCATGCACCTTCACATAAGTGTATGTATGTATGTATGTATGTATGTATATATATATATGTGTGTGTGTGTGTGTGTGTATGTATGTATGGAGAGAGAGAGAGAGAGAGAGAGAGAGAGAGAGAGAGAAAGAGAGAAATTCTCATTAAATCTTTCTGTTTTCCATTAAATCCTAACCATTGTGCTGTCACTAGGTCCCTATCCAGTACAAAGGATGTCAACTAGTACAGACAACCTTTATATTCTGTTGAACCACCCAAGCAGACTCCCACCTCTATTCAACTAGACACATTGAGGAGAAATATACTTGTACTTTGCTTTAGAGCAGGGAGGTCACCAAACTTTTTTCACAGTGGGCCAGATAACTAAGAGAAAGACAAGCTTGGGCCGCATGACCATTTTGTTCAATACAATACAGTTAATACACAAAAGATAAAGGCAACCAACATATTTATTTACCAAAAAGTTATCAAATAGGCGACATTAGCAATAAGATAATTATATCACATTCAGTGTGCACATATCTGAATCTCACAAACTAAGCAGTGAAAAAGGTTTGTGAGATTTCTGAAACTGGTGTTTAGCTTTTATTTAGCCAGTGTTTAGCTTTTAAGACATCATCAATATTTGCTTTGAAATCGCTGCATCCAACCAAGAGAACTGCTTTCAAATACTCCATTTTTGAAAATGTTTGCTCACAGACAGATGCCGTACCAGAGGCAAATGAACTCTCATTACAGGCACTTACACAAAAGGTACAGTATGGTGGTGGGTTGCATCTAGCCCGCGGGCCATAATTTGGTGACCCCTGCTTTAGAGTAATAAAATAAAAATTAGAAATCCCTACCAAAGCAAACTCCATATTTAGGGTTGCACAGGATCAGCAAATTTTCAAAAACAACTTTTAACTCTTAAATTTGAAAGACAGTGTCTATAATCTTTCCAGATTCTATATTAGGGGGACAAAACCAGCTAGATAAGGTTAATGTGGTTAATGTTTGGTATTAACTTTTAAAGGTCACTTGTTAGAGTAGAATTGGATAAAGTGCTTAGAGTGGAGTCTAGGGTGTGACAGACAGGAGGGGGTAGATTTAGGTGGAGACAATTTCTGAGAAACAGAGACCATTAGAGTAAAAGAAAAGAGTTTTAGAAGTGAAAGGATGATTGAAGAGTATGAGGAGTATGTGAGTTTTCTCTTTTCCTAAGTAGAAAACTTTTCCATCCCTAAATACATTAAAAGAAATTATACGCAGTAATCTGTGTATAATAAATACACAGATTACTGTGTAATGAATAATAAATGAATGACAACAAAATAATTCTGAAAGAAAATAGTCATAAATGTAAATAGCCAAATATTTCAGTCATACATCAAACATTGGTCATACATCAATTAATGTAATTTTGAAACAGACTAAACTACGAGAAAAAATGCTTTTCAAATACGAGGAGGTAGAGAGAGAGAGAGAGAGAGAGAGAGAGAGAAAGAGAGAGAATATCTATGTACATGTGTGCACTTGTTTATATGCAATTAAGTAAAATCCAGCAATTATTTTAAATAAAATAAATACTAGTCACAACAACAACAAAATTAAATTCTTTAGATATTTGTTTTTAATTTGTATCATTCATCATTTGTCCAGTAGGCCACTGGGTGTTGTTGAAGCGACCTTCAAGCAACCCACATGAGAATCGGGTCTGACCTGTTAAATATTTATGTTTAAGTCACTTGATGATTAAAGAGGCCAGTGGGTGTGGGGAGGAGGAGGAGAGAGATAGCTATATGTTCTGTGAGGATAAAAAAAAAAGAAAGTAAAAAAACATTCTGCAACCTATAAGTTTTGGAAACTGCTTCTTTAAAACGTGGCGGTGGGGGATAAGAGGTAGTGAAGAAGAAAAATTACAAATTAAAATCATGAATAATCTGCTGTTTTTATACAGAAATACAAACATTTTATACATTAGCTACACATTTCCTAAATTTCTCTTTTTTTTTTATTTATATTTTTATAGAGAAGGAAATACAGTATTTATAACAATTTTTAGGTTTTAGTCCCCTCGGTGTGGGAAATAAGGATACAGGGAAGGGGGTTGGTATCAGTGTGATGTTAAAGTTTGGGAGAAAATGCGAAAAAGATGTTTGAAAAATGAATGCAATTCTAAGGGAAAAAATGGATTGTACAAAGTATTTATTCAAATAATTGGTGGTGATGTTTTTGGTTAAGGTTGAGACATAAACACAGTATGTCTTCTTCCACCAAGAATTTAAATTTCATTCAAAATTTTTAAAAAATATTTATATATTTCAGTTATTAGCATTAACAAAGTAGAGCATAAATTCTTTAACCAATTCTTGAAAATCTTCAGATATGCACCACTACAAGAATCCAGACTAAGATAATAATGATTCAAGATGTGTTTAATAGATTGCTTTCCTCATGACCTCAAGCATATAAACTCATCAGTGTGACCTCACAAAATATGAATGTTTTATACTGCTGCCACTACTTGATTCAATTCAACCAGTTTACCCTTGGGTACTTACAACTGGAAGTTCATCCTAGGGTTTTGAGTGCCTTAACCACAGACAAGGAGCAGAGGAGAGATATGAATTGCTCATCCCCATAACTGGTTGTGTTTTACCCTGGAACTTGGACAGCTATTTCCTTTAGTTATAGTGACAAAATCATTTTTCATGAATTAGTTTAACTCTTAGTCATTCAGATTACTTTGTCAAATTAATAATGTAGCTTCTAGCTTCAGGATTTTAAAGATGTGATTGTTTATCATTTAGAATTACATTGCAAGGCAAGTGCGAGAGGCCAGATCTGACCTGTTTGAACTTAAAACAGGTAGAATATTTGAGCTGGATATGATGGCTGGTTTAAATGCTAAAGGGTTAAAAGAAATATTAACCCTCAACTAATGAAATTAAGCTAGAAGTGTAAATATTGAAATCTATACATTTATTCAATGTGCTGTACAAAATAAAACAGCTGTAAAAAAAATTAAAAAATAAAAAAAGACAAAAACAAACATTTCTAATCATTATTCAGTAAATCAAAATAGAAGACATACATACATCATTGTGCCACGAAGTAAAACAAAGACATCTATTGTTCTATTTACATGGAAGTGGAGTAGCAGTGTTCATGACCTTTGCTACCTGTCCTAGACTAGAAACTAATGTAGAGGACAAACCAGAAACACAAGTATTTACTTTGTCCAAAAGCACAAATAATGTACAGCTTTTCTTCTTTTTTTTAATTTCCAAACCAATCTCTGTTTTGGTTTGGAATTTGGCAACTTATTTTATTAACTATGGAGTGGTGAAAGAAAGCTGACCTTAGAGTGATTTAATCTGAACACCCGAAAGGAAATGTAAAAAAACTATACTCTTCACTATTGTTCTACTGAATCTACTACTCAACACAGAATAACACTTTACATGACTGACAAAAAAAGTTGCACATCTTTGGAAGAGGGTGGAGATGGTTTAATCGTTCCCAGTTCTTAGCACCGACTTATTTTATAAACATCAGAAGGTTGAAAAGCAAAACCAAACTCAGTGGTATTTCAATGAGGAATGTAAAGGGGCATGATTAAATACCACATATTTTAGTCTGGCACTATTGTTTCTCATAGCAATGATTTTCAAAATATCACAAGGTCACTAAGTTTTTAGCAAAGCTATAAGGTGAGCCGAATAAACCCAGTACTTGACTGGTACGTGCTTTATTGATCCTGGAAAGCTGACAGCAAAAGTTGACAATCAGCAGAATTTCAACTAAGGTTATATATAAAGACAAAAGTCAATGCGCCTTTGCCAATTACCCAACTGGCTTATGCCAAACTCACTGGTACTTCACAACTCTGGAGAAATGAAAACAAAAATCACACCTTGCAGGCTTTGAATTTAAGACATGCAAAATGGAAATTAAATATTGTAAAAGACAACTATTTCTATCAGAGTCTAACAATGATGTATTTGTCTCAAAAGACATGCAAAATGGAAAAACAGTCAAGTTCACCCCTGAAGACAAACTTCATTAGCTTTCTATAGAGGATAAGTGATGAAGAGCAATGATGTCCTCTGAGAAATTCTAAACAAGAACCAAATGGCTGGGCTGAGTTGTCTTGGAGAACCATGTTGGAAGTTACCTGGTAGTGTTACTATGAGGTATTGTTGATCAAAATGTGGGGAAAGCACTATAAATGTTCTGCACAGACTTGTCCAATGTTTGACTATTGCTGACGTAAAAGTTGGAATAGCTATAGTCACATTTAGAGTAGACCTGGTCATTGGCCAAATCCATCATAAAGATCACACCATTACCTCCTTCAGGTGGGAAGGCCAAATAATTTTCCTGACCGGTGGCTATGTCAAAAGAGGTTGTATGATGGACACAACTGACAGGATCAAAGACTGATACTTTCTTTTTGGCTAAGCCCTAATTAAGTTTTACAAGTTCTCCTTAGAAAAAGGTGAGGAGGAAAGGGAGGGGCTGCCTCCAGTAATTTGGTAGACAAATGTATGGGCCTACTCTTTAGCAGGCGTTTGAAGGTTGAAGAATACAGCTGAGAGAGGGCACTTAGTAATCAGAGTAATCTTGGGCCACAGGGGTTCCTTGATTGGTCTTATGTGTGACTCATTCAATGGGAATCTCTCATATATCTGTTAACTATGACTTTTTTTCATTTTAATACATATATTTCATTTGATTTCTATGTAAACTCTTGCATTTTGGTTAACCTGTCCCTAATAATGTCTTCCTCATCCCTTGCCTTTGCAAAAATAATAAAGAAAAGATTAATTCATTTATTTATTGATTCATTTCCTCACTCTTGTCAGCATCAATGTGACTATGTTAACCACCATGATATTGCTTTTTTTTTTTTTTTTGTTCTGACATCCCCACCCTTCACCTCAAAAGTTCTAGTAAGCTGTCTAAATACCTCCAAATCTATCAAATTACCAAAACACTGCTAAAAAAACAGTCAGCAGGAATAGTTTAAATACTTCCTTCTTTTCATCATTTTAAAGTTGTATCCCAGGAGTATTCAGTGCAGTTATCAGTGGTAAAGGGACCAAAAAATGCTTCTATTACTACAGTTTCTATTTTATTTATTTTCTTATTTATTTCCTTTCATCTATTTTCATTCTGTGTTCTATTCCTAACATAATTTCAAGTATACATTTTTCTGGTAGAAACCTTGTGGAGGGTGGGTGCTTCAAGAGACGGTGGTGAAATACAAATCCTTACCCAGACAATAATCAGTAGAGTTTCAGACGAAAATACTTTGGAGTATTCAGTTACAACTCCTTACATTCTGAGTTTAAATCCCAGCAACGGTCAACTCGACCATTTATACTTCTGGAGTCAATAAGTTAATAAAATAAAGTATGAGCAGTCCTTAGGACTCATCCATTCAAATTCATAACCTCCATAAGAAAGTCAAACAGGTAAATTTTGAGGACACACTACATTTTGGGGACACACTACATTTTTACACAGAATTTCATTAGACAAAAGATGAATGTAAACATTTGGAGGACAACCTACATGAATATAAATACTCTTCTTTTTACACCTAGTATTACTAGAGACACAAGAAAAATGTGCAGATTTTTGAGTACAGCTGTTGCCAGTCCAGTACTGATAACGATATTAACTGACTGTTTCCTTCCTACTAAATGTGGCTATATACTTTTGTTTAAATAGTATTGTGCAGAATCAACAGAACACTGGGCAAAAATATTTCATATGTAATTATATTTTGAATTCAAATTTTGACCGGATCAAGTTGGGCTTTCATTCTTCAAGGTTGATAGACTAAGTATTGGTCAAATAGAAAAAAATCCAATGAATCTGTTAATATCTCTGTGTGTAAATTAATGGCCTTGTCTCTCATGTTTGAAATCTTTGTTGGCATGGTTGAATCATACAAGATTAAACCTTTATATTTACTTGTGCTCAGTTTCCTGGATATAAATTTTATTAATTCTCCTTACAGGCCTTATTTGATGGTACATAAACGACTGACACTGCTGTCAGAACATACAAAGGACGCTGCAAGAGAGAAGTGTCACTGAAACCAATCCATCATTCTTCCATTCATTAACACAATTTGTAAGATTACAAAAGCAATTCTCAAAGTTTCGCTTACTCATACTTATTTTGTCAACCTAAGGATAAATGGCCAGCTTTAAAGAAAGGGTGGGGTGGGAGTTTGAACTCCTAACAAAGAAATATTGAATTTATTACAAAAACCATCTTCAGATAATGTTGTTAGTTTATTTTTTTACATTAAACAAGGCCTCAAAAAGAAAGGGAAAATGGATGTGTTACATTAATACCTATCCAAATGACTTGGCTGAGCAGATATTTTATTAAAGACGTTGCAGATTTGAATATCTTGACTTTTTAGGGCACGTTGGGCAATGTTATTATTCAATTCATTTTATTTTTAAGACTGGGGTGTGATTTGAGGACGTTTTGACTGCTATTTTTAGAAAGTTATTTCAACCATGCAATTTCCTTCACTGGGTTTAGGTCTAAAAGAGTGCCCACAAGAAATATTGAAGCTTTTGCCAAAATAAGAAGAGCCAGCTTTACAGGCAGAAGGAAAATAGTGGTATTTTTTTCATTTATCTCTTTGTCAAGATCATGCCTGTGAAACTAATAAACTTCAATTAACAGCCAAAATCAACTCCTAGTTTGTCTAGACTGACTGGGAGGTTGCTTATTATACTCTCATGGGATTTGAGAACATATTGAAAAGGTTTAGCTGTATAATTAGAGTTCTATTCCTTACCACTTCCTGATCAGCTGGGAAGTTTTGAAGCAAACTATTTAAAGAAAGAATGCCAAAGAAAATCTCTGGAATGACAAGGTCAAGTTACACAGAACACAAGAAGCAGAGAGTGTATGTTTAGTAAAAGACAAAACAGAGAAAAGAAAAGGTAACTTTTGAAATACACGATTCATTTTAAATTGATTCAAAAGCAGATATGACATACAATGATGTAGTGATTACAGGTAAAGGTGTCGGTTGCAAAATGAAGCTGAAGCAGTTAAAGAAATTGGTCTGACCAATATTAACTCTACAGATGGGAAAACTTGAAGGTGACAAAAGGGAAGAAGAAACAATGGACAGTTTCCAATTCAAATGCTCAAGAACCACTGATAAGGAAAGGAGATGAGAAGGGTAGAGAAGCTGGAATGAGACCAGAACAGTGGCAGAAAACAAAGCAGGTTGGAGAGATTGTGTTGTGGCTTTATGTGCCTCATGGGATGGAGAGAACTTACAAAGTAATTACAAAGGTAGTAATTTTAATTATACACACATAACCATTAATTTCATTTTTCCAGTGGTAGTCAGAGAAAGAAGGGCAATGCAACTATTGTCAAGACTTTTGAGATTGATGGACAAAAATGATCCCCATACCTAAACTAGATAATTACAAGGGCCAAATGCTGGTGACAAATTGGACGACAAATAAATTTTATTACTCGAAATTAGACATGAACCCTCTGAAGGGCTTCCATCTTACAAATGTCTCTCTAAAATTTGACTGAGCTGAGGCTGCGTACTTGCTGGATAATGGGATTGAACCTGAAACGATGTAGCTGTGAACTGATTCAAAATTAACCACAAGCACATAGTCATGTCTATGCCTATTCAGATGACCAAGAGAAAATTTCAAACTTTAAAAAAAAAAAAAACACAGAAAAAATTAAACTTTTTTTTCAAGCAACCAAATAAAATTACTTCTCAAGGTGGGGAAAAAAAAAAAAAAAAAAGCTCTAAATTAACAGACTGGCGAACAACCATGATTGGCTGCACAGGTTTATTTATTTTTAGCTAGTTTCGACTATTTGACTAGATTCATACTTCTGTTTTGACAGAATTTCTGAATTTGTTTATAGTTTCTCTCCTCACTCAATTCCCCAATATTTTCACGTTTTTGTCAGTTTTTATAGCATGCTTTGCACTCTCCTGCTTAGAAACGTCCATGACAAGCACAAGTGCTTGTCAAAGAAGTCACAAGAGGTCATTTACTGACCTCATGGCACAAGGAAAAGCTAATGTCAGACATCGTTATGATTATTATTATTACTATAGGAATGAGTCAACCAACTTATTTCTTCTCTGCTAATTTCTAATCAAATAACAAAAATTAGAAATCTACTAACAAGGTGTTGGAGTAAAAAAAAAAAAAAA
>NC_068992.1:9927293-9934793 GCF_001194135.2 Octopus bimaculoides
TACTAACAAGGTGTTGGAGTAAAAAAAAAAAAAACCAAAATGGTGGCATATTAGATAAAATGGTATGCAGTATTTAGTTAAGTCGCTTTACATTTCCAAGAGCAAATCTTCCTGGGGTGAATTTCACCTCTCGTTTCTCCAGGAACAATAGAGCATTGTATGCTGTAACTGATTCTGTCAATTATGCCCCTCCTTTAAACTGCATCTGGCAGTGGGGCCCTGGTTTGGGTATTCCAAGGGCTCTGAGGAGTGTGGAACCACCTCCTGACCACTGATGTTCTCAGATCTACTCTAACCCAGAGTAGTAGCACCTGTCCAGATCTCAGTTATGGGTTAATTGGCATGCAAATAGAGGTAAGCTATGAATATGGGAATAAACAGCCCTGGACCAAATTATGGGTGACCTCTTGGCAATGCTTACCACCTGGTAACCATCCACGCCAGGGTTATGTTGAAATCATGGGATGCTGCACAATGGATGTGAACTATTTCAGCAGATGAACTTATTGACCCAATGGAGAATATCACCAGGTGCTGAGCAGATACACAATCAACAAACTGTCAAGAGCCAGGATCAACCAGTTCAGTTAGCAAACTACTGCAATCATCTGTAATCGTAGCATGTGCAGAAGAGACATTTGGCTATCAAAAGACCAACATGACTTGTTGATCTAGGCAAGTCACCTGACCTGATGATGATGGTGATTTGCAGCCTTGTGGCACAAGTGAGAAATTCTTATTGTTATAAAGATACCGAAAGCACAACTGCAGCAATTCCTCTTGGAATTACAAGAAAAAAAAACCCGAATATAGGTTAAAGTGAAAACACAGTTTGCAAAAACTGAATACATTTTGGTTTTGTACTTACCTTAATTTTATAATTTTATTCAAATATCAGTTACTTATTGTTTCATAGGATATCAATTAAACATTTCTTTAAATAATCCAATATTTTTGTGGAGCCTCCTTTGGCAACCAAAGTTTCCGTTGCCAATTGCCAATTGCCCATAATTTTTGATTTCCAAAGTTCCTTGTTTAAAATAATCCAGAGGTGACTGCTTGATGTTGGTTAATCATGTAATTCAGTAACCATTTACTGTGAGCCATTATCAAACTGGAAAAAAAAAAAAGTGAATTTAAATAATATAGGTTTACATAAATAAGAATCAAAAATAAAAGTAAGTAGAATATAATATCGAGTACAGCAAATATTTAAGTAGATTTTATATAAATTTCATGTATAAGATATTAAACATCAAATGGCAGACTAACATCAACTGGCATTCTTCTTCAGTGAGTGAACACATCCAGTATTGAGATTCTCCTCATATGCAATCAGATGCGTTGGGCTAGGCATCTTACTAGGATACAGGATGCTAAGTTACCTGAGCAGTTGTTTTAGAGGGAATTGCAACATGGTAAACGTCCAAAATATAAACCAAAGAAGCATTTTAGTGATGTTGTCAAAAATGACATAAGGCTCTTAGTGTGGATGTTGAAGACTGGGAGCAGACAATGGAAGATTGACTGGTTTGGAAAGAAGTAATCAATGATGGTTGTAAAGCATCTGAACACTCCACATTGAAATGCACATGGTGTAAACAGGGCTTGACTTAATGCCAAACATTTTTCTACCTGAAAATTTAACTCGGTAGGGTCTTTATTTGTCCAAAGCTGGAATTGCTAGTCACATGAGGTCACATGATGGAATTTACTAATTCAAGAGATGGACTTCTTCTGTAAAGAAGAAATGGTAATCACCATGTGTATCATTTGATAGATCCCAACCACAGAGAACCAAAGCATATAAAACAGCAGAAATGGCTAAAAATTTTGCAATCTGACAAAACTGGTGCATGACGGCACTTTGAAATCATTGTCAACCTTTTCCTAGCAAAAATTAGATTTAATATTCTAAATGCTTTGAGGAAATCTTTCAGTTCATGTCTGACAACATGTAACTACATAAAAACAGCAACATATAATAATATATATGCGTGTGTATGTGTGTACATAAATACATTTTCCAATGAAAAAAAACTTTGTATTCCTAAATTACTTTTCAATTTCACTTTAAATTAATAATTTCTTTCTAAAAAAGCAAGACAATACTGAAATGATGAACTGATAGAGCTACAAAACAAAGCAGAGAGAGAGAGAGAGAGAAGAGTGCAATATCTGCCATCAGTTATACAACAGCTAATTCTTATCTGTATCCTTAAGACAGAAAACCTAGTAGAAAAAAGTAGACAAATGCATCTAAATGTATCTCTGCTTGAAAGCTATTTTCTGTCATATATCCAACAGAGACCACCAGAGATGGTTTGTTCCCCACCCCAGCCCAACAAAACGTTCACTAGTGTAGTGAGTGTAAAAACCCTTGACTGAATATAAAAAAATGTTGGCAGCCTAACAACATTTCAACATAAAAAGCCTGTCAATATATGTTCTCAAAGAGTTACAGGATATCAATTTAAAAATTTCAACATCAAAGTATCACAAATGCATTCTACTTTTACTCTGCTTCCTCTACATGCATCTGAAAGTGCATGCACACGTAAACATATGCTTGTGCATGTATGCAAAATAGCCAAGCGCATGACATGATTCTTCACAGCACTTAGACAACATGCTCACACTATATGCTTCATAGAAGAGACAGCTGATGAAGGCACCTCTGGTAGGCAAGTGTCCTAGCCAAAGAAAGATTCATTTCTCATCTGCTTAATTCAAGGATCTAGGCAATTACTAACTTTACAGATCCCTGAGGCTTCTAGCAGTATTTAACATTTTCCTACCCATCACACATACTCAAATACACAAACCACTTGATCAACACTTCAAATGTTAGGTGTTGCTTTAGCCATAGGCAGCACAGACATTGTATAATTGATGAGTGCTTGTTGATATGTTGCACTTAGGTTAAAGCCTCCAGTACAGCTAATCTTATACAGGAAGGAAGGAGGAGGAGGAGGAGGAAGTATTGCAACAACAGCAACATCAACAACAGTTGCCATAGTAATTCAGTTTCAGTCAGCAGCTGCAGTACTAACACCACAAATACAGCCACACCTACACATGTATAATTATATAAATTAATTTCCTAATGAGTTAGTATTTCCAAAGCATATAACTGCTAAAATAAGAATATGTGCAGACTAATAAAGTATAAAGAGTACAGGTTCATTACAGGGATATAATCAGAGTTGTAGGTGGAGATGGTGACACTTCCTGAGCAAACAACAGTTTTCTCTCTGGCAACCAGAGGCAGTGTAAGGTTTGCTTGGCACTGAAGTATGAATAGGAGATGATTGGGGGTGGAGGTGCTGACAGAAAAAGATCTGCAATCATTATCATTGCAAAATAAAAAAAATTAAAAAAGGGTTGAGATTTGAGCACTAGTGAATTGAAGAATGTGAATGATTGCCAATGTCTGTGGTTTATGGATGGAGATCTGGATATGTGATGTGGAAGAGAGAAGGAAAGCTTGGTGAAAAAAAAAAAAACCAAAAACATAAGAGGTACTGATTTGGAAATGAACCAACTAAAGAAGAATTAAGAATAATGTATCAAGGTTAGCGGAGGCGCAATGACCCAGTGGTTAGGGCAGCGGACTCGCGGTCATAGGATTGCGGTTTCGATTCCTAGACCGGGCGTTGTGAGTGTTTATTGAGCGAAAATACCCAAGAGCTCCACGAGGCTCCGGCAGGGGATGGTGGCGAACCTTGCATATACTCTTTCACCACAACTTTCTCTCACTCTTACTTCCTGTTTCTGTTGTGCCTGTAATTCAAAGGGTCAGCTTTGTCACACTGTGTCACGCTGAATATCCCCGAGAACTACGTTAAGGGTACACGTGTCTGTGGAGTGCTCAGCCACTTGCACGTTAATTTCACGAGCAGGCTGTTCTGTTGATCGGATCAACTGGAACCCTCGACGTCGTAAGCAACGGAGTGCCAACAACAACAATCAAGGTCAGATCGAGAAGTATTATTCTTCACTAATGATATAGTACAAAATGAAGACCAATTAAAAAATGCTGTCATTGTCTTTACATTAAACCAACATAGAAAATTAGACATTAATACTATATGTTCCTTACATATAAACAAATATCACATTTTTAAATAGAGGGTATTAATCCCAAAAACATTCCAAGTTAACCCATGTGAAATATAAAAACTGACTTCCAGATAAAAATATTATTTATCAATTATCAATAATTTAATGGTATATCAGAAGATCAATAACCACTAGACTACCACTGGCCTCTAAATTTTAAGAAAATGGGTGGTTTCAAAGTTCTCTCATACTCTTTGAAATGCTAATTTTCTTTAAATAAAATTTTAAGCCTATAGACAACAGATTGAAAATATAATTAATTGATTGATTCAAATATCCTGCAATACAATCAAATTACTAATTACTAATTCTTACAGCATAAGAAAGTATAATCTAATTCTTAGATTGATGGTGTCTTATGTGATGGATTGCATGGTTGTGTGGTAAGAAGTTTGTTTCCCAACCATATGATTCAAGGTTCAGTCCTACCATGTGGGCACCTTGGGCAAGTATCTTCTATTGTAGCCTGGGGTCAACCAAAGCCTTGAAAAGGGATTTAGTAGAGAGAAACTGAAAGAAGCCTATCATATACATGTGTGTAGTTTTGTGTTTGTCTTCCAACACTTTGGCAATAAGAACAGATAGAATAAGTACCAAACTAAAAAAATAAGTACAGAGGTCAATTTGTTAAATCTGTTAACTAAACCCTTCAAGGTAGTGCCCCAGCATGGCCACAGTCTAGGGACTGAATCAAGATAGAAATGTAGATAGATGCAGAAGTGTGCTAGTTATATACAAAAATGAAAAGCGTTAACTAAGAACTCAATATTGTAGTGAAATATTTAACAAAGATATTACATTAAATTTATATTTTTTTTAATATGGACAGTAACTTTGAAGTTTTGCCTCTTGAGACTTTTCAAACTGAACGTTTGAAACTTCAAAAGTCACTATCAATCTTAACTGTGTGTGTGTGTGTGTGTGTGTGTGTGTGTGTGTGTGTGTGTGTGTGTTAGCAAATTCACCCACTTCTGTTATATTACAACTGGATAATAACCTCAACAATACGCAAAGAATAATATGACTCATTAGATAGACAAGTGATGCATAAAGTTCCACAAACTAGCACTGGTTATATATGCAATGAGAATATATGGCATTTATATTCAATAATATTATCAGTCCACACAGAATGCAAAAAAATATGTCTCAATACGCGGGATATGATCAAAAGGCTGCAATGGAGCTCATTTTGCTGGAGAGAGAAGATTTAGCACAACAACTGTATTGTAAAATGAAATTGTTGGGGAGAGACATTTTATGCAAATAGCCAACTGAATATCCAATGAAATATCCTTCAGTGAGGCAAGCATACTTTCTGATCAGTAAATAAAGCAATTGCTACATATTTAATAATGCCACATATATTTATTCTCTTCTAATATTCTGAATATGGTACAGATTTCTCAACAAAGCTAATATTTTCACTCACTTCTTTTCACATCTAACAATATTCTGAAGTCTATATAACACAACCAAAATGGGGATCTGGAAAATATAAGAATATTGGGACTTTCATAGGAAATTATTGCTGTTGCTGATTATCCACAACTTAATTTTGGTTGAACACACAATCAAAAGAATTCCAGTCATGTCCATTCCATTTATTCAAGCACTGTGGACCCTGGACTACATTATCCAATGTTTTTGTTTGTTTTGTTTTTCAAACATGTCCGAGTCTGGTTTACAAGAGATTTACCTTCTTTTCCAGGAAATTAAGTGGCCATGTAGAGTTTCTGTCAGGAGCTCATCATAAAATCAGCTGTCATTCACTCTATGTCTTTTAATAAGATATTAAATAATTTTATTTCTGCCATTTACTCATTACAGAAAGCAGTTACCTGTTAATTAACATTTACTTTGGTTGGCAAGGACTAAATAGCAACACACTGAGATATGTTGATATTGTTATTCAAGGTTACGTGAGACAGAAAAGATGTGATCTCACACATTTTCCTAAAAAAGGGTAATTCATGTAAATAAAAGAAGGCTTATTAAAGGATACAACTTGGTCTGAGACAGGATAAGAAGGGTCAGATTTTTGTACTGACAATAAAATTCATGTAGCAAGTCAAGACTTTGAAAAAGATAACTATTTATACTTAGTTAATCCACAAAATTAACTAAACTGTCATTGAAAGCTATGACATGATAAAGTATACTAGCAAGGAATATTAAATGAATGTGCACCATAATAATTTGTCTAATAGCGTTCATCTCAATTGGGCAATAGATCAATTGAATCAATAAAGTAGTGAAAATGACTTAGATTGACTTAGGCCTTAAATTTCAAGTTCAATTCCCAAAGTGAACTTGGCATTTCAATTTTTCAAGGTTGACAAAAATCAAGTACCAGTTCAGATCTAGGGTCAATTTAATCAACCTTCCCTTAAAATTAATGTCCTTATGCCAATGTTAGAAATCAATAATAACACATCTAACAAATGAAAACATAAAAAGTTGATTATAAAAGTAAAAAAAAAACTAATTTTGATGATCATTTTGGTCCAAAATATATTTAATCAAGATTATACAAACCAATTATATATTATTAACCATTTCATTTTTAATATAGACAGACCCATCTTATACCTTAAGACAATGATAATTACTTTACCCAATTCTTCATTCATTGAAAATGGGGAGTTACACTACCCGAGACAATCCATAGCTATGAAATCTCCCAGAAGATCCAGCTGAGTGAACATAGGCATTAGATTCCAAGAACAATAGACTGTACAGCTTGAGTAACTATGACACAATATCAAGTCATACACTTTATTCTCAGATCAATGATAATAAATTCTGAAAGAGTAGAAGAAAACAATAATTCAATTAGATTTCTTAACAGGGAACCTCTCAGTTAAATGATCAAAGGTTGTAAACAGGATATGCAGAAATATATCGTTCTAAACACATTATCAAGTTATCATCCATCAATATTGATTTATGATGACTGAAATAAGATAAAACATCAACATGCATAGTATGAACATGCACACACGACACACAAAATCTATGTGAAATCTTTGCCTTTAGAAACTATTAGAAGTAAGAAAGAAACCTGTCCCCTTGAACTGTTAGTATAAAACACGAGAGTTCATTACTGTCTTAAAGACTCATACAAAAAGGAATTGGGAAATGTTCAACTAAACTCATTTAACAGTCTACAGGCAAAATTATAGAATTAATGAGAAACATTTCCTTCTTCACAAATCATTTGCTGCTTTCAAATTAGATTTCACAAGGTACAAGACTAACTTTTGTTCAGAGTAGAGCAATGTAAAACTAATTTAACCATTGTCTAGTTTGTGTATGTGTGAATTATTTTCTGACTCAAGTTGATCACCACAAGATTCAAGCTCAGAACAGTGAGGA
>NC_068992.1:9939884-9943020 GCF_001194135.2 Octopus bimaculoides
AGATAGATAGATAGATAGATAGATAGATAGATAGATAGATAGAGAGAGAGAGAGAGAGAGAGAGAGATCATCATTTAGTGTCCGTTTTCTATGCTGGCATGGGTTGGACAGTTTGAGTTGAACTGCTAAGCCAGAGGGCTGTACCAGGCTCAAGTCTGATATATATATATATATATATATATATATATATATATATACATACTTCATTTAAAAGCAGCAGAAATATAACAAAAGACTGTTATAAAAATGCATACATACATAGAGTTAAGAATGATGTATAAATTCTCTTTCTCTCTTTCTGTATGTAGTCTAGGGTCCATTATAGAGAAAGTGACCAATAGAGAAAATAGGTTTCATCGTAAAACAGAGAAAACTTGTAAAAATGTTAGTTGCTTTTTTTTTTAAACAAGAACATAAATAAATATTCTGAAATTTAGTTAAAAAAGAATTAGATTTATAATACTAGATCTAAATTCCAGACTACAAAATATACTAAAAGTGAAAAAAAAAGACATACCAACAGATTAAGGTCCACATGGATCTAATGTCACAGTGAGACTAAATACTTACAGATATGATCAGGGGTTGCTAGGCTGGGCTACAAGTAGCAGTTTACACTACTTTTCAGGACAGCATGAAACTATTTTTTTTTTAGAAATTTGATTTTATTTGGGTTATTTACAACTTTAAAATATTAATTTTTAAAGTTAAGAATCATGTTGAATATCATAACTAAGTAAATCAGTATCAAACCACAGGCAATATAATATATTCATATATATATATATATATATATATATATATATATATACACACACACACACACAGTGTGTTAGTAGTGAGATGAGGAAAGACTAATAGACCCTTCCAACCCATGCTTACAAGGAAAAACAGATGTAGGATGAGGATGGGCATCCAACCATGACTGACACAGACATTTGCTTTGTAACCACATCGTTCTTAGTTCCAGTCCTACTTGGCATGAGAGCCTTGTACAATTTAGTAGGCAAAAACTTGCATATGCATACTTATAAACATACATATACATACTTTTACATGTACACATGTATGTGTGTGTGTGTACGTGCATGTGCAAACACATAGGGCGACTGTTAGGTTCCTGTATTGGAGTCAATCTAAATCCCTTGAAGGCAGTGTAAATAAAAGGATATAAGAATAAAATTTATTGTAAATTTTGAAAAATATCTTCCTTCTAGAATTAACTAGTTTCTATGTAAATAATATCAGATAGTATAATCTCTAATTCGAGACAGAAAATAAGAAGCAGTCTAGTAGCAGGTCTCAAACTGCATGGCTATTTTTTGCTGGATAACTGTGTTACCAATTGCAAAGTGCTTATCATGAAATCTAATCTGCAATGAGCAAGAGATATGGGCTTTGGGCCCTGGCAATGGACCATGCCGTTCTTTTGTTTTAAATTGGTGCTTTTAATATTTAATAAGAGTCTACTGCAAATTTATTTACTATGAAACTGAAATTTCATAAATAAACTTCAGTAAGTGGAACATAAACAAACCAACACTGGTTGTCAAGTAGTGGGGGGAGATGACAAACACAAAGACTCACATACACAGGCATGCGCAAACGCACAGTGAAGTTCCATAGTTTCCATGTCCCAAATTCACTCAGAAAGTATTAATTGGCCTGGAGCTATAATTGAAGACATTACTTGCCCCTGGCCCAAGGTGTTATGCAGTGGGACTGAACTTGAAACCATGTGGTTGCAAAGCAAGCTTCTTAACCACAGTTACCCCTCCACATATATATATATATGTGTGGCACGTAAAAGCACCCTCTACACTCTCGGAGTGGTTGGCGTTAGGAAGGGCATCCAGCTGTAGAAACTCTGCCAAATCAGATTGGAGCCTGGCGTAGCCATCTGGTTTCACCAGTCCTCAGTCAAATCTTCCAACCCATGCTAGCATGGAAAGCAGACGTTAAACGATGATGACGATGTTGATATATATATATATATATATATATATATATATATATATATATATATATATATATATATATATACATATACATATATATCTTCACTTTCATTTCCCATTCTCACTTTCTATGTCAGTAAATTGAAATATGACTAATTAATTGGAAACTTCAAACTACTAAAATCACTAAATGATTCAAAGTTTCTACTGTCCCTTCTTTAAAATATACAACCCCCATCCACCTAAAAACAAGACAAAATCATACAAACATGCCACTGTAAAATTGTGAGAACCTTTTGACTGAAAAAAAGAGAACTGCACCAGTTACAAATACATTTTTTTCTTCCTAAATCCTCACTACAAGTTTTTGAAATCACCCTTCCACTAGCTCTACCACCTCGCTCATTAGGTCACCCATGTACTAGCATAGCAGTAGTCTCTAATCTTCGCTTTCAGGTCACTCATACTCAGTTTTCATTGGTGCATTTAATACAATTGTACACATTAAATGATATTTCTCCTGTCAGTCAACAAGTCTCCACATCCTCCTACCAACAATGGATTTCATCACATTCTCCAGTAAAAATGAGAATCTGGTGACATTTAACAAAAGCAAAATACAAACACACTTACTGAAAATACCACCACTACCAAACTAATTATGAACAGCTTTAAATTACAAGAATCTTACCCACTCCTATAAAGCTTTCCTGGAAACCACAAATTCTTTGAACCAAAAAGGGAGGTTCAGCATAATTGCCTGATCTGTCGAAAGTAGCGACCAAAACTTCATCAAACCCTTTACAATAGCAACCTCAAACAGTAACAAGAGAGATTTTATGAAGCAGCTCAGCTTGTTCTATTTTTCAGCCAAATCCTAAATTTTCACCCAAAAGAGACAAGAGTCCTATTGTGTGACATGTCTGCTTGAGCTCTGCACTTACAAAAGAATTAATTAATTAATTAATTGTTAGCAAGGGCATCCAGCTGTAGAAACCATGCCAAATCAGACTGGAATCTGGTGCATCCCCTTAGCTTACCAGCCCTGGTCAAACCATCCAACCCATGCCAGCATGGACAATGTTAAATGATGATGATGACGCTATATAGTGTGTGTGCGTGTGTGTGTGTGTGTGTGTGTGTGTGTGTGTGTGTCTCTCTCTCTCTCTCTCTCTCTC
>NC_068992.1:9943412-9946571 GCF_001194135.2 Octopus bimaculoides
CACACAACTTTGAGCTCACTTCTGTTATGTCACTAAGAATTAGGGTTAGGCACAAGGCCCGAAATTTTGGGGGGAGGGAGCCAGTCGATTAGATTGACCCCAGTATGCAACTGGTACTTTAATTTATTGACCCCGAAAGGACGAAAGGCATGTCACTTAGAACCTTGTAAGTGGAATTAAGTAGACAGGAGTGTGTATGCCTGTATGTACGTGTGTGACCCTAAGTTTATACTAGCTTGAAACTTGCTGTTGCTTATGTTGTGTCCTGTTATGTCCATAGCAGTTCAACAAATAAAAACTGATACAATTAGTACCAGACCAAAATAAATATCGAGGCCAATATAATCAACAAAAACCATTGAATGTGGTGCATGTAGTGCAGTGTTATGACTAGAATAAATAAATATATAAACCTTTTATAGAGGACATCATAGAGGAAAAAAAAAACTAAGCAACTATTTGTTTTAAACTAATAATAATATCAAATACATGTTGGTCAGGTTATTAAAAGGAAGATAAACCAAAACAGTTTTATCCTGCATCTAACGGCTGGAAAATATCCTTAGATTAAGTTCAATATAACTTGGATATCTAAACAATGAAATGCTAGTATTTTTTTTTTCCTGGTGCAATGAAAACATCAAATTTATCCTTGAGACACAAATAAATTTTCACTGTCGAGCTGTAAGTTGTTATGATGGCAGCTTTAAGCTCAAAGGAACTTTACTGAAATAACAGTAAGATATATAATGTCTGCAGATCAACCACCGCCAAAATAAATGAGCAAAGTTAACAGAACACCGGGCAACATACTGAGAGGTGCAATGTGACATTTTGGGAATGTTACATGGTATGCAGTGCAGCAGCCAGAGAATGCTGCATGAGGGTGCACTGAGGAGGTCAGGGACTGCAAACAACTAACTCACTATTTTCAATTGTTGATAAATAACACAATAATGGGATTCATTCAGGAGAACTCAGTCAAAATGACCACTTCTCTACCAATTTGTGGTTATGTGCTAAAATTACAAATCATGACTACTGCTGTTTATTTAACCCCAGGACAACCCTGATGGAGTGAACCTATGATCAAAAGAATTTCAGCAATGACCATCCCATTGCAAGCAATCAAGAATCACAATATATAACATGTCCTTTTTTTTAATGACTATAAGGTTATGATTTGAGACAGATTTAGCTGCTATTTCTAGCTCATCAATCAACCACATAAAGACTCCCTCATTTGTTTCTTCAGACAAAAATGCATTGCAATATTTGTTCAGACTCTTTGCTTTCTGAGTTCAAATCTCAATATGGTCCCTTACTCCAAGTCTCAGGCCTTGTACTTATACAAGAAACAATTACTAAAGGGCAGTGGGTTAGCAAAAATTGTTAGAAAATTGGAAAATAACTTTGCAGTATTTCTGTCAACTCCTCATACTCTGAGTTCAAATTCTGTTAAAGTCAACTATGCTGTCAAACCCACTGGAAACAATAAAATAAATTACCAATCAAATATGGAGTTGATGGTACTTTCAACCCCTTTCCTCAAGCTGTTTGGCCTTGTACTCAAATTAGAAACAATTATTATTATTATCATTATTATTATTATTATTATTTAACAGATTGGAATAATCAGATAAAATGTATTAGACTATTCAGTCTGGTTTATCTATATTCTCAGTTTAAATTCTGCTCGGCCCATTTCATCTTATTTATCTCAAGGATTATCAATAAAAGTACCAGTAGTTGATTCTGGTCAAGGAACTTGAGACTATTGTCGCTTTGCAGCAGTTGGATTTGTTCCATGTATTATTCCCATTCTTTCACAAGCTTGTAGTGGTGAGACTATACTTACATCAAGTAATTTAATTACCAGTAATTTACTAAAACAATCATGGAAAGAAGAAGGAAGAAAAAAAAAACGGAGAATAAAGAAACAGAAAAGAAAGATCTAAGATTATGCAAAATAGAAAGTATTGACAATGTGGCCTTTGCTGGTTGAGTCACCACTGCCAAACGAATGCCCTTATAACAGGCAAATATTGATGTTTGTATGTCCTCAGAGTGACTGGAATAATAATGCTGAGCATGCACACACACACACACACACACAGAGAGAGGACATTGTGGGTTGTACAGAAGTTGGTTTTCACTTTTCCTATGACTGGTTATCAGGTTTTCACATTTTTCCCCCAACCTTCATCTTCAAACAACTGCAAATGAAAACAGACACAACTCACAATGCATTACTATTTCTTCGTGTTATGGTTTAAAGTGGAAATTAACAAGCAGCTTCTCTATTTCGACCTTGATATCTGCCAGATATTACATAACATCAACTCCTGCATATAATAAAACAATTATAAAAGATAAGGTACATGGGAGGAAAAAAAAAAAAAAAAAAGAGACATACACAAAACAAAGCACAACCAAACTATCACATTACAAACAAATACCTTTACAACAAGTTGAAAACATAGCACACAACACACGTATGCATTTATGTATGTATTGGGATATCTGAAAAGAGTTTCTTGAAATGTATACAAATAGAAGTGAATTTCGCTTTCTTTTATCAAGAGTTTAGGCAATGTTCCAAACATTACACAAAATAAGTCTAACAAAGTGTAATTTGTAATCTAATTAATACCTTGGTCTATCCATGTGGTGACTAGCCAGAACTAATACCTAATGTGATAAATGTAGATTGTTAAATAAAATTACAATACACACAAATATATACAAATATATATATATATTGAAACAATTTGTTCCACCTGAGATAAACCAAATGACATTGGCATGATGAGAAACTATGTACAAACATGTAGTTTGGTCCTTGCTTTCTCACATGCACACTCTTTCTCCCCACCACCCCCACCTCCTTCTTTCACTCACTGTTGACAAATTGTCTTTGAATGTAGCTATGAAGTAGTCTCAATTTCACTTATAAGGTAATATATAAGGGTCTAGGGTCCTGAAAATATTTACATAAACTGTCTGTTCATGTGTAAGGCTTTATTCAAATGAAAATAAACTATTTTAATCTGTACCAAATATCTTATTGAATAGTGAACTACTTAATCCCCCAATTAAGATAATCAGAGAGAGAGAGAGAGAGAGAGAGAGAGAGAGAGAGAGAGAGAGAGAGAGAGA
>NC_068992.1:9946581-9959068 GCF_001194135.2 Octopus bimaculoides
ACAACTTCGATCCAATTTAATTGATAGGCGTAGGAGTGGCTGTGTGGTAAGTAGCTTGCTTACGAACCACATGGTTCCAGGTTCAGTCCCACTGTGTGGCACCTTGGGCAAGTGTCTTCTACTATAGCCTAGGGCCGACCAAAGCCTTGTGAGTGGATTTGGCAGACGGAAACTGAAAGAAGTCCATCGTATATATATGTATATATATATATGTGTGTGTGGGTGTTTGTGTGTCTGTGTTTGTCCCCCCAACATCGCTTGACAACCGATGCCGGTGTGTTTACGTCCCCGTAACTTAGCGGTTCGGCAAAAGAGACCAATAGAATAAGTACTAGGTTTCCAAAGAATAAGTCCTGGGATCGATTTGATCAACTAAAAGGCAGTGCTCCAGCATGGCCGCAGTCAAATGACTGAAACAATTAAAAGAGTAAAGAGAGTTTAATGCAGAAGAGGAGTCCATATTAATGTTTTGCAAAACAAGAAAAAATATGTGACTGGAAACACAATCAAAAGTGTTTAGTTGTTGTCACTAGCAGGTATAACCTGGAAAGTTCAGAAACACTGAACTTTCCACTATTTCTTTCATACACTTAAAATTAGTTATTCTATAACTCTTGTTTGTTTGCACAGTTTTACTTTTTTGATATCTTTCGGACGATTCAAAGTAATCTGATCCAATATGCATGAGCAAGAACGGTAGTTAAATGTTGGTTAATAACAGAATGTTGGTGAAGACTGACGAATCAAGGAGCAGTTTGGTAGTTAATAATCTCTGAGATTTAATCCGGATTTCAATATTTGAAGAATTTTGAAAGGATAGTTAGTAAAAGGATAATGAGACACATCTAAGTCTGCAAAATATCTGGTGAGCATCATATTTGGTGAGCATCATATTTGAGCATCATATTTGCCGAATGAGAATTGATTGAGATGATCATTCATAAAAGCACAACTAACTCTAATTTGTCACTATATATATATATATATATATATATATATATATAAAACACTCCTCTAATGACACCTGCTATCAAAAACAAAAACAATTGCAGACAATTCATGGAACACACACATACAGACACACACTCATACAGATCATAGTCGGGAAATGTATGTTATACAGCATTAACATATAAACAGATGTTTTTTTGTAGATTCTGAGTATGAAAATAGCGTTTGCTAGAGTTAAGCTGCAACACCAAGATAAACAAATCTCTCCATTGAAGCACTTCAAACAAACAGCAAGCTGTTGTTTTAGCATATATTTCTTAAGATATGAGCTAGTTAACATATCACTTTAAGAAGTCGGGTAAAAAACTTTTCATTGGGATTTATTTCACATCATTTGGGGTTAGAAAATACAACTAAATAAAATGAAATATAAAAATTAAAAAATGTGTTATCAACTACATTTTCAACTTATCCAATTATTATACTCATGCTTCAACTGAAACACTGATTAAAATAGAAATATTGTCGCTGTTAGATTATAAAGCTTCAGACCATTAATTCAATTATGTAATTTACAACATGGAAACCTGAGAATGCTATATATCAAAACATGTATTGATATCCATCATCATGATTATTGGTGCCAATGATAGTGACTAGAATAATTATGGGCCTTAAAGGATTGCACTTAGTTATTTTCCCTTTTGTTTCAATCTCAGATTGCAACCGTTTCTCTTTATCTTCAAGAGCAAGAAGGCAAGATTTACAAGGCAAACCACCAACTGAGGAATCAACAATTCATATTATATTGCTACACTGCGTGCAAGACCAAGACATTTAACTAAAAAAGCTGAATCTATGTATATGTAAATAAATATTACAGGTGGTGTAATTTGCCGCAAAAATCTCACCGTGGAACTATTGCACATTTTGAAAGGCCAACAGCGTTGGGTTCAATTCTTAATGCAGGAAAATCTACTTGTAATAAATCAGTGGTCTTATCCAGAGGGAATTCTAGCTTTCATCTACTTAATGCTGTGGAAACTGGAGTGAAGCTTATGTCTCCATATGCCATCAGAATAATCTCCTTCAAAAGAATTATTCATAGCAGCACAAGCTGGTAGAACCATTAGCATGCTGCACAAAATTCTTAGCAGTATTACTTTTGGTTTTATGTTCTGAGCCCAAATTCTGTCAAGAGAAACTTTGCTTTTTTGGGGGTTGATAAAATAAAGTACCAGTTGAGCAACCGGCCCACCCCAACCTCCCAAAATTTCAGGTCTGTGCCTATAGCAGAAAAAACCCCCCAAAAACTCTTTCCTGATTCCAACTTACATTACCAGAAGGCAACAACTCATCGGATACACTTTGCACATTTGACACATTAACTACATCTGATGCCGACACCACTACCACTGCCACCACCACCACCACTTAACATCCTGTTCTCGAACCCTTAATAGAGAGGTTAACTCATATATTCTTTTGTGAATTTCATGGTTTTTCTGTGTTTTTGTCATTTAGCTCCAAGTTAGATATGACTGGTAAAATTTATGATTAAAAGAATTACAACCATGACCATCTCATCTACTTTTTGATGCAGTGTACACTGGGTTATGTTCTCCAAAGTAAAATCTTTACAAAATGGTAGAAATGTGCATTAAGGATTTGAGTGCTTTGTCTAGCAGGATGAGCAACCATGTGTAGACTTAGACTTCCTTATTGGCTTGAACATAAATGAGTAAATCAAAGCTGAAGGTGATTTAGAATTAGCACTCATTTGGTCATAATCATATTACTGCTAATTCATGTTGACAGTATTAATTACTGTAGAGGGAGGAGGGGAAAGTACTAGTCTAATCAACATGTCCATTTGCGGAAACGAAATTAAAAAACAAAACAAAAAAACAAAGCTGAAGCTAAATCAATTTGTGTAATGTTAATCTCAAATGCAATAAAAACATTTTATTTATAAGCCAGTGGCTAATAAACTGGCGATCTAATACATCATTTTTGAAACAGGAGGTACATTTAAAACTAGAGTTTAACCAGTACATGTATGATGGAACATACTCAATGAACCAACTAAAAACAGCAGTTAAATTGATCTCAAATAATACTGTGTCATCTTGAAAAAGGAAGGAGATGTTGAATAATGTAGTCCTAAATACACCATAAGGAATAGAAATTTTGTTTTAAAAAAAGCAATGGTCACATCAGGAATACCTTTGATAATAAGGCTATCTTAATCAGGGCTGAATTAGAGTTAAACAACAGAAACTAAGAACATCATGCTAAAGTAATGAATCAGAGAGTAAATGGCCAAGTGGATAGAGTAACAAACAATCAACCAAGTGGTCACTGGTTCACATCCTGTTAGCAATAATGTGTTGTGTGAGTTATCAAGACAACTAGATGCTAATAATGTATCACAAAGAAGGTATAATCTATTGTGAGTAGTGGCAGCATTTTCGAACTCCTGAGGAAAGGGCACTGGTTTGTATTACTGAGTTCAATTCCTTCAAAAGAAAAAGCTACTTCTGATATATCATTGAAATATGGTCATGGGGTCGAGAAGCTGGCCTTGCACTCACACGGTTCTGGGTTTTGTCTCACTGCATGGTGCTTTGGGCATGTGTTTCCCATTGTGAGCCTTCAGTTAACCAAAAGCTTGAGAAGGAATTTTGACTAAAAAGATGTGGGTGAAATTTTGGCAACTACACAGTAAGTGGAATAACTACATGAAATGTTTCATTTCATGCAATTTAAACTAGTTAACTTTTGGTAAAATCATTTACAACAAAACTGGAGCTTAAGATAATTTATATTATTTTTCTTCTTTTTCTTTTACAATCAATTCTGGATAGTAATAAATATATGCCATTATATTTTGTCATAGTCTGTTCATTTTCCCATCAATGCAAATATTAAAGATATACTTTTCTGTGGACACTGAAGTAGAAAGTCACATTACATAAAAGTCTGATAACGAAACCAGTCTGAACGCCATTTAGAAGAATAAAGTTTCTCAAAGAAATCTAATATAAAGATCAGAATATTAAAAGATACTTCAGATTATTGCATTTTTCCCAATATTTAAAAATAAAAAATAATAATATTTAAATAGTGTTTCTAAGGTTGCTGTAATATAACCAATACTAGCCTGCTGGTTTCCAGGAAGAACAGGCAGTTTAACCTAATGCAAACTGAAAGCACACACACACACAAGTATGAGAGAACGGACATTAAAATGATATATTGAAGAAAACAATTATTGAGAACGAAAGAATGGAAGCAATAAACTCTGGAACGATAAGAAAAAGAAATCCATGGAAATTGAAGTCAAAGTCAAAGCCGAATAATATGAAATGAAAAGGAAAGAATAATCTCTCTCTCTCTCTCTTTCTCTAGAAGCTACTGATTCCGATAACAAACAACAGTTTAAACAATAATGCAAATTATATCATGTTCTAGTTTCAATTTATCTTCTTTTTCTTTTTATGATATGATAAGGAAAATATACCCAAAAGAAGTCTAAAAACAGATCATTTTTTAAAAGTATATTTAGATTAAATAAAGTTACAGTGACTTTTTGAACCATAACTAAAAGTGACGGCCTCCAATATCAACCAAAATCTCCCTCAAAGCAAACCCTTTCCATCTTAAAGAAAGATACACTGAGTAATGTACTCTTAGAATGGAATGTTTTTGACAATACGTCTGATTAATCCATGTCTGACCTGCGACTAAACAACTATAATGAAGACTGTTAGTTTATTATAACACTCAAAACCTCAGCCAACATAGGTCAAAAATCAAAATGAACCAAAGCATAGTACTAATCTAATAGTGATTAGTAACCAATAATTTCACATTATGCAAGGTCAATGCATTAAGATAGCAAAGTGTCATGCAGTGGGATTGAACTAGAATCACATGGTTGCAAAACAAACTTTTTAATACTGTGCCTACAGTTTATAAGCATAATTTATTTAAGAAAAATATCATTGACACCTTTTGAGATTTGCTGTTCATGTTTATATTTAGACAACTTTTCTAGTGTTGGTGTCATGATAATTGAATGCAAGATGTTCTATCAATAACTGAGCTAAAGCCTGGGCCAACAAATTGATCCTTCATTGATCAACAACTGAACTATTTACAAACTGAATTATAATGTAAGTGGTTTTAGTATTCCACAGATAAACACCCTTCATGTAATCCTCAGGCAAAATCAGTGTGGGACAGGATAACAAACCTAGCCCTTTAATATACCAGAATATACCAGGTACAGCCCTCTGGTGGACTTTCAGGCAGTTTCTGTTTATTCAATTCCATTCACAAGTATTTGATCTACTTGAGGTCCTAATTTGCACAAGATGCCATGCAATAAAATTGATCCCAAGACCTTGTAATTATAAAAAGAATTTCTTATCCACTCAGTTTTACCTGCACTTAAACGTATAAAGCAGCACTTAAATTCATAATAAATGCAGTGTTACAGTTCACCTGGATAAAAATGGCTGTAGATGTCTGGACTAAATACTTAACCATATTTAATTTTGTCCCTTTATATTCTGAGTTCATATCTCATTAGGTGTCGCTCAGCATTTCAGTGGTCAGCAAATACCAGTCATCTACTAGATCAATTCAATAAACTATACATAGCTTTCCCTTACAAATTCAGGGCTCTGTACCAGTATAAAGAAAAAATACCATTAATATTATTAAGGGAGCTTAAAGCAGTGAGCTGGTAGAATCAGTGGAGCATCATACACTAAATGCCTCACAATATTATTTCTTGCTACTCTTTATGTTCTGATTTTGATGCCAACAGGGATCAACTTTGCTTCTGATAAAAATGAAGTACCAGTCAAGTACTGGGATTAATGTAATTGCTTACTCCCCTTCCCTTAAGACTGCCAGCCTTGTGTTGAAACCAGAAACCACAGCGAAGGCAGCTGGATTGGTAGACACTGTAAACTGTCAGACTAAATGGTGTTGCATACTTAGTTATACATCTTTATGATCCAAGTTCAGAACATAACATTAAGAAATCATTATTTTTATTTCTTCAATGATTAATAGAAAGGTTTTATGAAACGATTTTGAAGCGTGGATAGGAGAACGACATTCAATATCCAAATACATTATAGAATATTTCTATAAATAACTGAAAGCAGAGAGCAGGTAATATCAAAATCAATAACAAGATCTCCAACTGTTACTCAGTTTGGTTTATAAAAATATCTTCAGTGTAAATATGTGATGTGTATAGAAGTGACTGTAAGAATTATTTTGGAGAAGATTTACTATCAAATTCAGTTTGATTCTTCAGTAGAGTGAACCTATAAGAGGTGCATGTAATGAATAGAAACATGCACACATATGCATGCACACACACACTACCAGGTGTTCCATAGGTAAGTCAGTATCCAAACATCTGTATAATGTAAATGCTGTTTTAACTATGGGACAGCTGTGTGTATGTGTGCATGCATGCAAAACAATCCAATTTTGTGTAGCTGAATAATATTGATTTTTGCACATAGGCACACGGGCAATTTTATAAGGTATAGTGAGTGTAGTCGATTGAATCAAACCATTATAATACTGGTTCTTTGGATAAATAGTAAGGTTTATAAAACAGGAAGTGAAAGGAAAAAATAAAATAATAATCAATGATCCAGGGATGTGTGTTACAAAATAAATTGAGCTAAGGGAAACAACTCAATTTGGCCAATGCCATTTTAGTTGACGGGGTGATGAACTGAATGATGCATGGAAACATTTCTCAATTAATTGAAATGTACCTCTTAGTTAGAAAAAGAAAACAAAAGTCTAGCAAGAATTATTACTGACTGCAAGAGTTGCAGTCAATAACAATTAAGTCCTTTTATTTTTTTCCCCCAATAACTAACATACATACATGTGTGTATGTGTGTGTGTATGTGAGGGTAGAGGTGATTAGGAAAACGCAGAGGTATTTCAATTAAGAATTTTTATTTTTTCTTCTTACATACAGTATTCAGTACATTTCCTATTAACTTAAATATCTAAATTTATGCCATTGGTCCATTTGAGTTATTTTCCTAGATTCATTTTTTTAATGATGCAAGTTATACTGGTCAAAATTATTCATAGCACATTCTGTATGTAAAAATCTGAACTGCTTGTCAACTTCAGTTAGACTATAGTATCTTGGTGAGGTCTAATAGACTGAAACATGTCCAGAGTTGTCCCTTGCTTGTAGACAAATATCAAGCTTCCTATCCAACTTTTTCTATGCTCTAGGAAATATTTGATAAATGTTCAAAGTTCTTATTAAGTAATGTTCTATTTGAAGATGAAAACATCAATGTTAAAATTATTTTCCTTACACCCTGGTGCAGCTTGTAGAGTGATTGATGAGCAGAGGAAAAGTAGATTCGAGAGGCCTCTTTAGTCCTGTCTTGCTAAGGACTTGACAACCTCACTAATGTGGGTGCCAGGAAAATGTAGCTAGTTCACACTGCAAAATGAATGGTAAATGAGCAGAGGAAACTAGAGTTAAGATGTCCCTTAAGTCCTATTTCAATGAGAACTTAACCTCTGTAGTGCCTCTAAAATATACCCAGTATACTCTGTGAAGTGGTTAGTGACAAGAAGGGCATCTAGCCATAGGAATCGAATCAACGTGACGTGGATACCAGTCTGTGAGAGCAGTGTCTCCTAATAAGAACTGGTTTGCACCATGACGACACATCTGACTCATGTCAGCATGGAAAGCAGATGTGAAATGATGACGACGACAACGACAAAGATGATGACGACGACGACGATGATGATAAACGACACGCAGTACTGTCGAATAATAATAGTTAATGATTTTATTCTGAAAAGCTATTTCAATAAAGTATATACTTTACCCTCTTCGTTGCAACCCCTGGTATATCATCTTACATTCCAGATCAGGAACCCCCTGCTCTACACATAAATTAACTGAAATTATTTTTCTTCTGGAGACTCGTTAACAATTGCCACTGGGGTTTATTTTGGGGTGTGGGAAGGAGAGGAGGGGGGTGTATAATTTCTCCATCTCAGCCGGCTATCTCAATTAACTAGAATTTTTTTTTTTTTTTTTCTTTGTGAAAATGATACTATTAAGAGAGGCAACAAACACATTTGCTGCATTACATTATTTCCAGCTAGTCCGGCGCTCTCCAAACTGTCTATCTCAGCTCAGTGAGCTGTGTTTGTAGCTAGAAAATATTACGTCGTTAGTTAAGCCAGCCAGTGCAACAGTGTTGGCACCAATAGCAGCAACATCACCAGGCTGCAATGAAATAATACCACCACCACTACTACTACTACCACTACAACTACTGATTGTTATAGAAATAACGTTAATCTTTGCTCAAGTCAATAACAGATCTAAAAGTTAACAAGCGTAGCGGCGGTCGTTGTGATTAACAAACGAAGGAAAATAGACGAAGATTACGCCTTAGAAAGAGGTTTATTTTAAATGATAATTACAGATATACAAGTAAATAACTGAACAAATAAAATGTATAGCCCAAGTTCTTAAATTTCAAAATAAAATGCACAAAACGAAAATTACTTTTCGCTTGGAGGAACTTCTCTCGGAGAGCAGACCGCTCACAGCAATGCTTAGAAAGGTTTATATTTAAAACTATTATTTCTCATTATAACATCAATCAACGCAACTACATTATACACAAATGTGAATTAAAACAATGCTTAGCTAGCCACACTACAGTTTTAAAACCATTTACTCTATGCCACACCAAGCTAAAGAGAGACCTCTAAGTGGCCGCACTATCTGCTAGAAATAGCAGCTAAATTCCCCTCGTAAAGAAGAACAGGATCATTAAATAGAGGGAGGGGGTAAACTACTACTAGTTTGATCAGATACTGTTGTGTACAAGACTGCATACTAAAAATAGTAATTATTATTATTTATTATTAACATTGTTGCATTGCCGAGAACTGGGTCTTCGGAGTTGCATTCATAGCAAATAAACTGCATTCTCCATCAGTGTCAGTCAGATAACTCCTTTCACAAAACCCAATACACGGTATCACAGAACCAACGAGATGTGAGTCGAGATCGCTCTACCTGCTGGAAACAATAGCAGAATTTCCATCAAATCACAGCCTACCAATAAAAAAAAAAATTAAAAAATATAAAAAAAGGCGTATCGAATAACAGTTCTGGATATACAAAAAGATGTGAAGGAATGCAACCATAATTCAGTTTGACAAGACTTAACAACTGCACCATACACAACATTCCCGCTATTCATCTTATTAAAGAAACAGTTTACAACAGGCTGCCTATGTATTTGAACATTTTTTTAAAAATAAAATTCAATAGACATAATTCTTTCAGTTAACAGTTGGGATCATCCATAACTTAAGATCAATCCCTAATTGGAGAAGCTATTCTGGTATTCACAGGTCCAACTTGTTGGTTACTGACCTCACCCTGCACGAACGCTCTTGTAACACTGCTTAAATAATGCAGCAAAACGAAACAAAAGACCTGCAAGGTGCTTTGTCTTTTCGAGACAATGATTAATAAATAGATCTATCTCTCTCGTTCTTCCCTAGTCAATGTTAATAATAAAAGATCTACTTCACACTTCCTATCCCATATACGTGTATCAGACGTGATAAAAATTAATAAATAGAGATAAAATAAGGCCGTACGTTTATTTAATTTTATTTTCTCCTACGAGAACAGTATTTAAAAGGGAGAGCTGTAGTGATGCTTTGGTGTAGAGTTAACAGAAACCAATACGTTATTGCCAAGGACCGTGGCACAATTGAGGGTAAATACACTCAACACCACAATATTTTGGCACAAGGCCAGAAATTTTCAAGGGAGAGGGTAAGTCAATTACATCGACCCCAGTTGCTCAACTGGTACTTATTTTATCGACCCCTAGAGGAGGAAAGGCAGAGACGAATTCAGAGGCATTTGACAAACCCAGAACGTAAAATCGGCAAAAATGCCGCATACCGAAAAATAATAATAATAATAATAATAATAATAATAATAATAATAACGATATCACTCGAATTTCACCGTCTTCTCAATCTGAAATCCAAATGACTATAGCTTATTTGATATGAGTGTGGTGGTTTGTGTGTGTGTATATATATATATATATATATATAAGCAACATCAAAGACCTAGTCCTGTCTTTGGTGATGCACAAACACTGCCACTACTACTACAAACAATAATAATGGTTTCAAATTTTGGCACACGACCTGCAATTTCGGGGGAGGGAGTAAGTTGGTCACATCGACCCCTAGTCCCAGGGCTCGACTTGTACTTTGTCAATTCCGAAAGGATAAAAGGCAAAGTCGATCTTGGCGGAATTTGAACTCGGACCGTAGAGACGGGCAAAATGCCACTAATAATTTTTCTCCGATTAACGTTTCTGCCTTTAATAATAATAAAAATAATAATTTTTGTAATCTTGGAACATAGCCATCCATTTTGAAAGAGTGTAATCGATTTAAATGACACTAGTACTTCACAAGTACCTGTTCTAACGTCTGCAGTGGTTAAGTCGATCTTGGCTGGATTCGAACCCAGATACTAAGGGGCTGCAACTACATAGTGCGAGGCATTTATAATTACTGTTATGATAAATTATTACTATCATTATTAACAGTAATATAGATTTCTAGCACAGGCACAAGGCAACACATTATATCGACCCCTATACTTGACTGCTACTTACTTTATCGATCTCAGCGGAGAAGGCAAAGTCGACCCTGGCAGAAACTGAATAACAATTATTCTCTCTCTCTCTCTCAGTCAAAACCAACAACAGCTTGTTCTTTTAACGTCAAATTAACCGCAACATATTGACAGAATAATTAACGTTGATTGTGTACCATCAGTTTATAGTTCTAGCAAACTGTTGAATAGCCGACAATATGCTGCTATATGGCAAAAATAGAACACACACACACACGAACTTAAGGTACCCATTTACAGGGACTAAATTTTCAGAAAACTTCGGTTCACTGGGCTCTACAGACCACCCCAAACACCACTACTGTGTTTCACAGAATGTCTCATGAATATTCTTTCTTTGAAAAATGCCAATCTGATCATGTTTTGATAATGGGTGACTTTTCATTTCCTCTGTGTTGACTGGTCTACTCACATCTTGAAGACAGGTGCGTGCATTTCAACCCCAGAGAAAGCAGTAATGAAATCGCTTTTCGAATTCATGAAGGAAAATTTCCTGTCCCAATTCGTGCTTGTGGCAACGAGATACAACAAAAACACATTAGAGTTACTGTTTAGAAATCACACTAACACTATTCATAATATTACAGTAGAAAAACACTCACCTATCCGACCACGATATGATTATCTGTAGTTTGAGAAATCGGCAAGCAAATGCGACGGAGTACGATCTCGCCCCAGAACACCCTTTTGACCTCCTAGATCTACACAATGTTCACTGGAAGGCAATCACCTACGATGTTTCAATCATTGATTGGTCTTTCATTCACTCTCTCACCCTAAGCAGCATCAGTACGTCCTGGCAGTTATTTATTCACACCACAATCTACAGCAGTCCACGACCATAATAGAACAGAAGAGTACCTATGAGGTAAATAAAAAGGACTAATCGAAAAACCAACCAACCAAGTTACTGCCAGCTGTAACACCTGCACTTGACAGATATAACTTTGTTGGAATCAAAGAAATATCATCTCCAGACCTACATGAAGACTATCACCGATAGTCTAAGAACAAAAGAGAAACGGACCACTGAGAAAATAAAAGTCAATCCCAAAGTGTTATTTGCGTTCGCCAAAGATCGCTGCCTCATCTGTTAGAGCTCTGGTAGATGAAGAGGACACTCTAGACAGTGGTGTAGAAGATATAGTTTTGTAGTGAAACCTCTCTCTCGGCCATTCAATCATAAATGATAACGAAACTGCTAACATCTAGCCTTCGGCTACCTTGGACCTTTCTGTCCACCATCCTGATTGGTTCTTATTTTGCGCGGCAATTGTCCCCATGTTCTGCTTGCTAAGGGGGCATTACATCCAATCGTGGCTTTGAGATAAAGTCACGTGATAGAGAGTTTTACTGGGTTTCCGGTGAGCCTTTTTTCGCCTATAAATAAGCCCGGTCCAACGACGGCAATTGTCTTCGATTTCAGATTTCTCACAGGTCTGGTCGTTGACCACAAACATACAGAACACAGCTACAGCCAGTTCCAGCGCCGACGTCTACACCACCAATGCATTGTCTACCATTGTCGTCGCCAGCAACACCAACAAGCTCGGTTTTATCTTCGCTGTATGAGTGGAGTTTCCACTCACGAACAACAGTCAGAACTAACCAGCAAGAATATACTATACCAGGTAACACAGGTCCCAGCGTTCGACGCTCAACACACATAGTGTGATACTACAGCTCTGCTCCTTGACCACAACTTCCTGGGTATGAACATTCTATCTCCTTGTGTAACTCTAATACGAACTGGTATTT
>NC_068992.1:9959989-9961736 GCF_001194135.2 Octopus bimaculoides
TCTATGCATATAGTATTTACTATGTAGAATCCGAATATACAAAATTTTCCGGTGAAAGTGTTTTGGAATGGGGGTGGGGGACAATTTTCGGAAATTCCAACAGAGTCCACTTAAATTCTTCTTGACTTCCAGGAAAATTTTGTATATTCGGATTCTACATAGTAAATACTATATGCATAGAAAATTTCATTAAAAAATATTCATTTTTCTGAAAGTTATGACCTCCCAAAGTCTGGGGGGTAAAACCCTGTAGTTATGCCAAATATCTTTTCCACGTGGTGTTAGACATGGCCTGGACCAATTCTGACCGAAACTTACCTAAGTATGATCTTATAGCAGTTATCTCTCTTGCTTGTTTTTTCTAGTTTTAAATGCTTCTAAAGGGAGATTTTGTCAATTAATTACACAGATAATATCAGTTATATCACATATATGACTATATTCTAGCTATATTACATATAACATTATGAGACCCTAACGGAAGCGAGGTGACTGGTCAGTTTGGTTGGAGTTCTCAATCGGGATCCGTATGACCCTTGGGGGTCTACATAAGATTTTGTTGCTAAAATTTATGTGCAATAAACTGGTTATACTTCTGCAATGCACACATTAAAAAAATGATACAGTTTCTAATAGTATTTAATTATAAAACTATAATTGGATTTTTTTTTAAACATCGAATAGCTATGGTGGTCCTGCTGAGTAAAATAGGAATCAGAGAGGCCCATAGGTGAAGAAAGGGTTGAGAACCCGAATTCTAACTCATTCTACCCCAACAATAATTCAGTTCTATATTTAAGAGATGAGGAATTATGTGCATTATTTACATTTGACGGATATTTGTCCTCATCTTGTTTGTTGTTAACACAACGCTTCGGCTGATATACCCTCCAGCCTTCATCAGGTGTCTTGGAGAAATTTCCAACTTGGGTTCTCATTCCTAAGGTATTTTTCGATGTTATTAATTATTATTATTATTATTATTATTATCATTATTATATTATAATTCAGATTACTGCCTGGAATCGAACTCGGAATATTGAGGTTAGTAGCCCGTGCTCTTAATCACTACGCCATATGCTGGAGGGTATATCAGCCGAAACGTTGTGTTAATAAACAAAATGAGGACAAATAGCCGTAAAATGTAAATAATGTGCCAATTTGTTTCTAATTTAGGCACAAAGTGAGCAATTTTAGGGAGAGGGGCAGAGCTGACCTCGCCTGGATTTGAACTCAGAACCGTAAACTGTCAGAACAATATTTTTTGGCGCTGCTCTAACGATTCTGCAATAAATAATACTGTCTGGCAGTTGAATAAGTTATGACTAAAAGTCAATTAGTTACAACCAAGAGGAAATTTAAATAATAATAATAACAACCTTAAGGTTTCCGCCACGGAAATTTGAAACTTATGACTCAGAAGATAAAGATATTTAAAGAAATGTTTCACAAGCGTGTTTGAATAAAAGCTCCAACGAATCTCATTAGTAGTACAGTTACACAGAGCACACGAAATGCTCTTTACCGCCAGTACGATTGTTACAAGTACAGTAGCTATCTGTGCGAGCGTGTGAATGGATGAAAAGGCGAATGCGTCGAATACAAAACTAAAAAAGCTATGGGAAACAGGTTTTAGGTGTGTAATAAAAGACTGAATTCGGGTAAAATATATATAAATAACAACAATAAAAGTAACATAAGAACTCGTGTATGAAAGGATAGCCAAGCCAAAACAAAAAAAAAAAAA
>NC_068992.1:9961746-9987031 GCF_001194135.2 Octopus bimaculoides
AAAAAAAAAAAAAAAAAGGAAAAATTTTGAACACAGGTTGATTGAAGTTCAAAGCAAATTGAAGCACGCGATGTTTCATTGCAAAAACAACAAACAAATCTATCGTACCCCTACACACAACACCTACGTCTACATCTTTAAGGGATGACCTATCGTGCACTTTTACTCTCATACTCATCCATTCTAAATAAACGAGAAACGGGTGAACGAGTGGGTGGGTGTCTGCTTAGTAATTTTAAGTCCGCTGTCTCTTGTATATCTTATTAGGACAGCAGGTAGCAGACTCGTTAGAACGTCGGATAAAATGCCTTGTGGTATTTAGTTATATCACTTTACGTTAGCCATGGGAAACCTTTTTCCGAGAAACGGGCCGTATGAGACATGGATAACAATCAGGTTGGCCGCGCTACTAAAAAATTTCAGAGTAATTTTTCGTTATGCATGCCATTCAGAAAAAGTCCTGCGGGCAGCAGTTTGGGTAATTTTTCAGACAACCTCAAAGCTCACATATGAACCGTTTCTTCTCTCTCTTTTATTGCTACTACAACTTCTGTTGCCCTGCTCATCCTTCAGAACTAATTCACCACCACCACCACATCTCTCTCTCTCTCTCCTTTCACTGTCAACCCCAATGTGTATCTATCACCATTCAGATCCTATGTTAAATACTTGGCCCAATCATTTCTCTTTCATTCTCTTCAAGGAATGCCCTTCTTTTCACACACATGAACATCGTCATAGGTATCGGCATGCAGATATCCAAATTGATCATCACAATCTACCTCACAAATCTGCAGAAAGTTACAAAGTGACTCAAGAGCTGAAACTTTCATACATGGCACTAATACGCGAAATTCGGCCTCAGTCAATTTTGCAAATTTCTGTTGATATAAAAGTGATAAGTGCTAAGTGGCTTCTACCAAAGCCTTGTAGGTGTACTATGTAGATGGAAACTGAAAGACACACGTGTGTGTGTGTGCGTCTTTGTCCCCTGCCACAGCTTCAATTAACGTGTAAGTGAATTGAAATAAAATGGTTGTTGAGACTTTAGTCGAGGTCAACCATGATTAAGTGAACATTACTAGAATCATTCAAACCATGAATACCTTCTTATATTTTAAGCCTCACATTAAGGGCAACCTTTTTCAAGCAGCAGGCTGCATGAAACCTAGCTCATCACTAGGCAAGCTTCATTACTAGAACAAAAAACATAAAAATTCTCCAAGAAATATAGTTTTGCATGCTGATGTCAAAAACTGTTTTTTCTAGGAATTTAATGAAGAAGTTATGTCAAGAGAAAATTCGAAATACTTCCAATGGTTGGAAGAAATCTAACAAGATCCTCCAATGTTCCAATCATATTATTTAAAAAAAAAAATTTATATGAAAATTTTGAAGGGATACTTGGCTGCTATTTCTAGCAGGTACAGCGATAACAGAGAGGCTCCCCCGTTGGCAAGAAATGAAACCGGGTCAACAGCTGTCGGAGTAAGATCTGACTGACAAACACAATAAACAAAAATGTGTGTGTGTGTGTGTATAAAAAGGGAGGAGTCGATATCGAATGGTCATGTGCAAAGTAATTTTCTGTTAGCATCATTCCATCACACACACACACACACCAACTGACAGAGCATAAAAAATTAGGTCTGTATAGTATACATTCACACACACACACAAGTGGATGACTCATTCATAGACAAATTTACACATTTCAAGTCTGAATAAAGGCGATTAATGCTTAAGGTAATACAAGTGTGTGCCTGCTCTCAGGAAACTGTGACCTCATTAATCAGATAAAAGAGTCATATAAACACACACACACACACACACACACAAATGGCTGTGTTTGTAGGAAGCTTGCCTCCCAACCACATGGTTTTGGATTCAGTTCCACTGCATAGCACCTCGAGTGTCCTCAACTATAACTCTGAGCCGACCAAAGCCTTGTGAGTAGATCTGGGAAACGGAAACTGAAAGAAGCCTGTAGTGCATGAGTGTAAGCTTGACAACCAGTGGGTGTTGGCTTGTTTGCATCCCATAATTTAGCGATTCAGCCAGAAAAACTGATACCACAATTTCAAAAAAATAAGTACTAGGGTTAATTTGTTCAACTATAAGCCTTCAGCGTGGTGCCTCAACTTGCCCAATGACTGAAACAAGTAAGGCAGAAGCTGCATGGTACGAAGTTAGCTTCCTAACCACAAGGTTCTGGGTTCAGTCCCACTGTGTAGCACCATTCTACTATAGCCCGAGGTCAACCAAAACCTTGTGAGTGGATTTGATAGACAGAAAGTGAAAGAAGCCTGTCAGGTGTGTGTGTGTGTGTTTGTTTGTTTTGTGCTTGCCCCTGCCACCACTTGACAACTGTTATTTTACATATGTTCACATAACTTAGAGGTTCAGCAAAAGAGACCAACAGAATCAGTATTGGGCTTTAAAAAATAAGTCCTGAGGTTAATTTATTCACTCAAAAAGTCAAGGCAGTGCCCAGGCATGGCCGCAGTTTAATGGTTGAAACAAGTGAGAGACAGAAGACCAAAGCCTTGTGAGTGGATTTGGTAGATGGAAACTGAAGGTAGCCCGTCGTATATATATATATATATATATATATATATATATATATATATATATACATATTTATATGTATGTGTGTGTATATGTTTGTGTGTCTGTGTTTGTTCCCCACCAACATCGCTTGACACCCGATGGAAATGTGGTTACTTTCCCGTAACTTAGCGGTTCGGCAAAAGAGACTGATAGAACAAGTACTAAGCTTCCAAAGAATAAGTCCTGGGGTCGATTTGCTCGACTGAAGGCGGTGCTCCAGCATGACCACAGTCAAATGACTGAAACAAGTAAAAGAGAAATGAGAGAAAGATATATAGATATATACACACACATACACATACCCTGGTTGGTTTATAAAAACTGGAAACAAAGTTTGGTACATAAAAACCAAATCAAAATGTCAAACCCACACAGACTGATAATGCAGAGGACATTTGTGGAGATATGGGAAGGTTGTGAAGGTACAAGCAAAAAAAGAGTAGGTGAGGGAACAAATCCTAGTAGAACTCCATTCAAATGATTGCAGGTTTGGGCCATGCACTACATAGGCTTGGTGGCCTGACAGGTAACTCATTATATATGTATATCTATACATTTTGTGTTCTTTTGTAAGTGGTGCTGAGTATGTATGTATGGAATGACAATGGGGAATGGGATGAAAAGCTCTACTGAAGTCAAGTGTGTTAAAATAGTACATATATGTAGGTGTTTTGTTGTTGCAGCCATCATATTTACTGTGAGGAATGGACTAAATGTGTGTTGTGGTTTAGAGAGGAAGTACAAATTAATGACGTCAAGGGTCAAACCCTCTACAATTTTATAAGATGTATAAAGGACTTTCCTACATGTTTACATGACATTACTTTGCATTTTTGTTGTAATTTTGTCTACTTTCCATATTACTAAAGCTTGTATAAGGACTTGTAGCTATTTGTGAGTACAGCAATTCCTAGACCTGAATTTCGGGTGTGTTTTTGATTTTTGTGTAGCTCTGATCCCTTTTAAAATTTTCCCATTGTTTTTATATGCCTGATGGAAAGAAGAAATTGAAATAGAAATTAGAATGATGGTCTTCTAAGTGGATGCAGCATACATGTTATTTATGTTCCTGTAGCTGATTTTTGAGCAATGCCTGACAAGCACGTTTGCTAGGTGTTGTAGTGTGGGTATCTTATTTGAGGTAACATACAGACAGCCTTATCTAAGCTCAATTCAAATCAACTACTCTAAGCTCAATTCAAATCATCGAGAAACTTCCTCAACATACTGGAAATAATACCATCTAAATCCTCCGTTTCCCTTCTTAGCAACAGCATAAGAGAATATCAAATACAACTAATCCTCAATAACATTAAGCATACCACGCACGCATGTATACATGAAATGTAAAAATACAAATAGTGTGACTCTTCCACAATATTCACAACACACATAAAAGATAGTGAAGGAAGAAAATTGATGTACAAAATGTGATCTCTACAAGAAATCACAACAAAATACGATGACACAAATAGTGCCCTATGCATTATTATTATTACAAGTTATGGACAGACCTCGTCAATATATCTCCCAATGGAACAGAAATATTAAAATAATCAAAGGTTACCTAGCCATGTGAGAGATATGGTTTTTACTACAGTAAGGATCAACCACTAAATCCCTGGTGTTACATAAAGAATCCATTCCTAAACATTATACATTTCATAGCACAACTAGAAAAACTTCCTAACACATTTTCAGTTGCTGAAACATGCTAAATGAAAAAGTAGAAGGTCACAAGGAATCACTTACTTTAAACATCTACACAATTACTTGAAAATTTTCTAAACATTTTGCCAAGATGTTTCTCAAATATAGTAAGACACCCAGGTAATCCCAACAGTGTTTCAAGTTTTTTGAACTTGGACTAAAACAATTAATCTTAAGACACTTTATGACAAGTGAAATTTCTGTTCAGATCTAGGTTTATACTGGCTTTCTTTCCTGCATGGGTTTTCTCATAAATCACTCTTTATAGCTCATTTTCTAAGCCATTATGATATATGGGTTAAGTTAGATATACATTAAAAAAGTCATTAAATAAAGCTAAAACAAAACACATTTGAAATACTGAAGCTGATGAATCACAACTTAGGAAATTACAACAATGGATCACCAGTGACCGAAGATGAGTTGCCCCTGCGCAATGGACCCTTATAAAACATACTCAGACATTTGGACATCAAAGTAAAATTTTGTAGAAATTAGCAAAAGCTTTATGAAATTTCATGAAGGTTTTATTAAATTTGTCAAATAGAGTCAATCTTACTAATTTTAGTATTAAAAAAATACCATATTCGACAATGTTGGTGTGTAAATGTATGCACATGTAAATCTGAGTATATATATATATACATCAGAAAGGCAGTGTAGCAGGTGTGTGTTGATATGTGTGTGTATGTGTGTCAGGAAGGAAGTAAGTGGGCTGGTGAGAGAGACAGTTGTGCGTGGGAGAAAAGAATCAAGTTTGTAATGTCAACCACAAAGAATATATATATCAGAACAGACCAGGGCAATAATAAAACAATTTATAAAAAAATAAAAAAAATAAATAAAAAAAACTTGTCAGGAGTGGGTATTAAATGCTTTGTTACACACAACCACCTCACATAAACTGGAATGCAGTAGCAGCAGTAAAAGTAGTAGTAGTAGTAGTTGTAGTGTTTTATGGATGTAGGCATGGTTGAATGGTTAAGGATTTTGCTCTACATTAACCAAACCTTGGATCTGATACCCTTGTGTGACATCTTGGCTCTGTATCTTTTATCACAACTCCAAATCACAGGTGAAATAAAGCCTTACGAATGAAACCAGGTACACAGAAATTGCATGGATGGCCATCAGAAGTACTATACCAGTAATTAGAAAGGGACCAGCCTTATACATTGTGTAATGCTGATCCTGCCTGAAGATTATATTACGGGTAAATATCTGTGGAATACTCAGTCACACAATACACTGAACATGTTATTCAGTCAATTGAACCAGAATGATGGTGGTCTGTGCGCTAAACAGTCGTGTATTAAGGTTTTGTGTAATAAAGTTGAGAAACTTCAATTAACAGAGATTATTCATGCAACTGGTCTGTCTATCTATCTATCTATCTATCTATGTATATGTTTGTCTCACCACTGCTTGACAACTGGTGTTGGTTTGTTTTCATCCTTGTAACTTAGTAGTTTAGCAATAGAAACCAATAGAATAAGCACACCATCATCATCTTCATTTAATATCTGTTTTCCATGCTGGCATGGGTTGGACAGTTTGGCTGAAAACTGGTAAGCTGCACCAGGTTCTAACCACACTGTGAAAGAAAAGTACTGGGGTCAATTTGTTCCATTAAACAGTCCTTCAAGGCAGTGCTCCAGCATGGCTACAATAAAATGATTAAAACTTTGTCTTCTCCAGCAATGATTTGGATTTTATTGCTTTTGCAAGCAAACAAACGAGTCAAAAATATAGCCATTTAATTTTTGAGGTAGTTAAATTTTGGATACTGATGGTGGTTCATGACAGAAGAGCCACTGCATTTCCATCTCAAAGCAAGATCAACTGATAAAAAGTCTTAGAATGCTGAACTACAAAGCAAACAGAAATGTGTGTGTGTGATCATCATCATCATCATCATCATCGTTTAACGTCCGCTTTCCATGCTAGCATGGTTTGGACGATTTGACTGAGGACTGGTGAAACCAGATGGCTACACCAGGCTCCAATCTGATTTGGCAGAGTTTCTACAGCTGGATGCCCTTCCTAATGCCAACCACTCCCAGAGTGAAGTGGGTGCTTTTACGTGCCTCCGGCACAAAGGCCAGTCAGGCGGTACTGGCAACAGCCACGCTCAAAATGGTGTATTTTACGTGCCACCTGCACAAGAACCAGTCCGGCAGCACTGGCAACGATCTCGCTCGAATGTCTTTACATGTGCCATCTGGCACAAGTGCCAGGAAGGCAGAGATGTGTGTGCATGTTCAGATGTAGATATAGCTGTGTGGTAAGAAGTTTGCTTCACAACCACATGGTTTTGGGTTCAGTCCCACTTCGTGACACTTTGATCAAATGTCTTCTGCTATAGCTTTGGGCCAACCAAAGCCTTGTGAGTGGATTTGGAAACTGAAAGAAGTTTGTTGCGTCTTTGTCCCCCACCACTGCTTGACAACCAGTATTGGTGTGTTTATGTCTCTGTGGCTTAATGAAAGTAATTGATATCATAAATACCAAGCTTAAAAATAAAATACTGGGGTCGATTCATTCAGCTAAAAATTCTTCAGGGTGGTACCCAAAGTATGGCCACAGTCTAATGCCTGAGACATGTAAAAGATAAATACACACACACGCAATTGAGAAAGACACACATATTAGACATTCATATATGCGTGTAACCTAGTTCTTCATTATCTTTGCCAGCTCAAATAGTCTGTCAAAGTTAAAGTGCATGCAATAAAAAGTGCAAGAGAACCAACAAAATCTGATAGAAAAAGAGCAGCAGAGAGGATAAGAGTTGGTGATTGAAGAATCAATGAAATGTAATAAATTGCAACTTGGTTGTGGCCATAATGATTATTGTATTCTGTTTTTGTAGACAGATGTTCCATACAAGCTTGCAACAAATTTGTGTGCTGCACGTTGCAATATTTCTGTGTGTCTACACAAGCATTTGTTCTTAAATTAATCCATGCTTTATTAAATCACTAATTTTCTATGAGTTCATCTGATTGATTTCTGTCTTTGACCAGCCTGCATGTGAGACAAAGTACTCATGCATACGTTTGTCTGTTGTATGGAGTGGGGAGTGGCAATGCAATGTTACTTTTTTTTGCGGTCATCTTATAAATACAAACATCATCGGTCCCCACCCCCTCTAGATTGTTTTGACTAAACACAAGGCCTTTCTTAAAGAAGGGTTAATGCAAGTGAGGAAGTTCTATAGACAGTTTGGTGTCTCACAGGCACTTTACTCACTACTTCATCATCATCATCATCATCGTTTAACGTCCGTTTTCCATGCTAGCATGGGTTGGACGATTTGACTGAGGACTGGCAAACCAGATGGCTACACCAGGCTCCAATCTGATTTGGCAGAGTTTCTACAGGTGGATGCCCTTCCTAACGCCAACCACTCTGAGAGTGTAGCGTGTGCTTTTACGTGCCACTGGTACGAAGGCCAGTCACGCGGTACTGGCAACGGCCACGCTGAAAATCGTGTATTTTATGTGCCACCTGCACAGGAGCCAGTCCAGCGGCACTGGCAACGATCTCACTCGAATGTCTTTTCACATGCCACTGGCACAAGTGCCAGGAAGGCAACGTTGCAAACAGGCAAAGTTAATTTCAACTGTAAGAACAGAGAGCTATGAAATGGAACCTTGGCTCACATTTAGAGAACTGTAAACTATAGTAGAAGCATTCACTTATCTGGTAGAATAGTACACACTGGATTTTAGTCCTGATAGTTATGACAATGGTTAGTGTGTGGTATATTGTTGTATACTGGCAGATGAGGAAAAGACACTTGGCCTAGCGGTTAGTGTGTTGCACTCACAGTCATGAGTTTGTAGTTTTCAATCCTGAACCAGATATACATTGTGTTCTTGAGCAAAACATTTCATTTCATGTTGTTCTGCACTCACTTTGTGCACCTGTACAGGTAATGTTGATTTAATGGAGGGAGTAAACTCATGTAAAGTACAAACATTCGATCACTATACATAAATGATCTACGCAGGTTGTTCGGCAAGAAGTTGCAGAATCGTTCTTCTAAGAGCCGAGAAGCCACCAAGAAGAGAAGGCACGCTCACTGATTGTTGGTGTAGTAATTAGTCAACAACCCAGTCAGTGGTGGTTATTGCTGTACTGAGTTGTCAACAGTCTATACAGCAATGGTGAAGAAAACAGCTAAACCTTGTTAGACATCTATACTGATGAGTATAGCAGTCAGTCTACCATAAATAAATAGTAGTATATAATAAGTAGTTGGTCTATAATTAGGATGTAGCTAACGACTGTTGAATTACTGAAGCCTGCTGTAATTAGATGTAGTGACACAATAGTACACTATTTCAGTTATAGTAAGACTTTAGATTAAATAGTTAAGTAACTTAACTATTGTTTTTCATGAGGATGGCGCCTCTGAGTAATACAGTGATTTGCGTTCAGAGAATATGCTGAATAGTAATGGTTGTTTTACAGCAGACTAAGGGCAGGTTGCAGTGAAAACGGAGTTAGATGATGTATTTAAAGAGTTATCTATAGTTGGAGCACATAATTGTATATCTTTGTTTACAATCAATCAGTGTATTGTGAGTCCTTAAGTGGTGACAAGTAGAGCATCGGTTATTAGTCACTGCCTATAATAATAATAATAATAAAGCATTTCTTGTTATCTAGTTAGATCACAACACAAAGGGAACAACAGTTGCAAACAGACGTCTAAGTTGCTGTAGTGAGATGGTTTGGGTTCCAGGTTTTGTTTTTTGTTTTTCATAAGCCGACATCAAGTAAGGAGAGTGTAAAGAAAAAATGTGAAATTGTGATGGAAATCCTTCTTTTTCTAGAGGGAAATAGGGAAATGGGGTTGAAGAAATGGAATAGCATCAGGTTAAAAATGTCTCCTTTACATTGACTTGAACTCCGACTACAATCCCTCCCTGATTGATAAGATGAGTATCACTAATGTACTATTTCGCTTAAATCGATAGGTCACCTTTTTCACACAATTAATCGTCCGTTATAATGTTAGCTATTATTATTATTGAGAGCAATTCGCTTTTGGAGAAGAGAGAGAGAGACGAGGACATACATACATACTGGTATCGATCCCATCGACTACATTATACACCTCTGAAATGGGAAGCCTTGTACCAATGTTAGAAATCAATTATTCCCACAGCATACTAATAATGGTGTGACACAAGCAGCTGTCATCTCTGTTTGGATTGTGGTCTAACTACAGCAACCTATCTTTGGACTGTTGGACTGTGGTGTAGAAGATCTAGTATGAAGAAAGAGATCTCCGATATTGTGTATATAAAGCTACATGCATATATTACATCTATATACAACAACTAGAACTGCACGCAGCTAGTTTAGTAAACAATGCAAAATGCCTGAGGTGTGTGTATAGGGGGTAACAAACAGTGGTTGCTATCGCATACGTCTACCATACTCACCCCCAACAACATTACCGAAAATAATAGTTAAAAATCAAGTGTTTAACATATAAATCTAACCCATAAAGCCTTGTTTTGTTTCTTCCTACCGTAACCCTCTCCCTCCCGCCAAACAAATCCTAACTGCTGGCTTTGTGGCTTCTCTTTTCCAAGACATTTACGAGACACATCAGTAACGAATGCCCTTTTTTTTTATTATTACACTGCCTAGCAACTAAGTAACTTCGCTGTAATATTCAGATATTGCCAAATGTTAAAACAATCAGTACGATTAGCGAGTGAAAAACGTTTATCAAAACAGGCAGACAACGTGTGTCAGCCCGAACTTTGGTTGGTCGCTTCCCTTTAAGTGTTGTTAATTGCGGTCAGTTCCTATTATGAAAGGCGATTATGATTTCAATGTAGCAGTAGTCTTTCACTTCTGAAGACGACGGAGTGGTGAGTTGAGGAAGATCTGGCTGCTATTTCTAGCAGGCCTTGAGAAGATGTACGAGTGTGTGTGTGTGTGTTAGTCTTAATGTTTTTATCTAAAAATTTCTCTGAAACGATAATATTAACTTTACTTAGTAAATATAAATTAAAAAAAATTTACTTAATAAAATAATTATTAATCAAAATAATAAAAGCAGCTGACTAGCCTTATTACTTACGGATAAACAATGCGGTGGTGCTTATTCAGAAAGAAAGATGTAGAAAACAAAAATTGATGTGATAAGAGAATTGACTAATTTTGAAATCCGCCAATTTTAGTGTAAATCAAGTGAAAAGGAAAACAGAAATTATGTTGAAAACTGTTCCCGTGTTCATTACGTCCCTTTACTTTCGAAACTCGAGAGAATATACACACACACACACGAGTGTAAATATTACACACACACACATTATATATAGAGATAGAGAGGGAGGGTAGTGTGGTGTGGAAGCTCGCTTTGCAACTACGTGGTTTCCGGTTCAATCCCACTGCGCAATATTGTGGGCAAGTAGCTTCTACTGTAGATCCAAGTTGACCGATGCTTTGTGAGCGAATTTGGTAGACCGAAACTCTGAAAGCCCATCGTGTGTGTACATGTACATGTACACATACACACGCGCACACACACACACATCTGTGTCATCTTTCTCGCTGCCTGACAATCGGTGCTACTTTGTTTACGTCTTCGTAACTTAGCAGTTCGGTAAAAGAGGCGATAGAATAAGTACCAGACTTAAATAAGTGCTGAGATCTATTCGACTAAACCCTTCAAGGCAGTGCCCCAGCATGGCTGCAGTCCAATGACTGAAACAAGTAAAATCTAAAAGTGTCAGACAAAATACATACACCCCACACAACCACGAGAAGAAAAAAAAATACATGTAATGATTGGATCATTAGGGGTCAAATATAAACGAAAACCAAAAGAAAAAAAATAGACAGCTAATTAATATTAATTTTTTCCTCGGCAAATGCTCGAGGCAATTCTGAACATGTTTCGCACTTATGAATATCCTCAGCAGAACGGGTATCTTGCTGTGTTACTTGTTGAAATGTTTAGCGAACGAATCTCGAAGCAAAGTACAAAGATGTATATTTGTCGGAATATATTGATATTAGCAGTTTGACCCCTTGCGTTTGCAATATCTGCAGAAGACAAGTTAAAAGATGGTTTGTAGACGAGAGAGGAGCATAAACATGATGCTTTGCCAGTTATACGAAAGGCGAATCCAAAAATCTAGCTTTCGGAGAAGCAACAACGGTTGCTCATAAAAGTGTACTTGTGTTTGGTTCTACAAAAAGAGAAGGAAAGACACACATACATGTATTCATACATTAGCCTCTATCAATTTTAATAATTAAACGCAATCAACCACTAACCATATAGCTAGTGGATTAGTCGTGCTAGAATCTGGTTAACATTGATCCTTATTTACTTAATGTCAGCTTATTAATTATTTAACTGACATTAAGACAAGCTCTTCACCTTTCACTGGTGGATAAGATCTGTTGTAATGCACACGTGTCTACATATACATACATACACACTCATATTTTATATTTGTATACACTAGGACTTTAGAAAATAATATTTTGAGCATAAAATATACACAATATAAATGTTAACATATTAATTCATATAGTAACAATTAGTAAATATTTATTTAATAACGAACCACATAAGAGTTTAAACGTGATTAAAATTTTAGCTCCGCTAATTTGTATGCTGTCTGAGAATGTTTCTGATTAGATATCTTCACTCGGCCAATTTCTGTAAATTACAATAAACTACGTAAATGCTACTAAAAATATTTAATTACTAATTAGCAATTCATAAATATTTTAAAGGAAAGATTTTATTTAGCCATCACGGGTATTTTTCTAAATCAAACACACTGCATGTGGGAAGTACATAGCAGTTACTTCGCTGTTCGTATTCATTAGTTTGGCCTGCGGATAGCCTGATCAAGCAGACCTCTATGATCAGAGGTGTTCCTGCGGTGCCCATCCAGTTTCGTTTGAAATATTTAGGATTGCTGCTTCGTATAATATAGAACTGAGAGATTGGATTTATTCCTAGTAGGTCGCCAGAGGATCCATCTAAATATACAGTAAGCTAACCAGCCCGACGCTGCACCAATTTGGTATTAGTTGAAAGGGTGAGGAGTACTGTCACTTAATCGACGTTAGTATAATTGCCTGGTACTTATTTTATCGATCCCGTAGCAATCGATAAATTAAGTACCAAATAATCTAAGTGATTTGGATGAACGAAACTAAATACTGGGGTATTAAGTCCAGAGATAATCCAGCTATTCTATTATTTCACTCTTCCTAATAGTCTGGGCAGCATTAAGCGTGGGAGTTTTTATTGAATGAAATAAAAGCAACGCTAGACAACGTACAGCTCCGAGATTACCCCGACTACCAAGTAAGCTGCCATACCTCATACGACTGAACGAATGGGCCGCTTCACTCGCGCCAATCTCATTCACCTTTCAACAAATTTAATGGAGGGCATTACTTCCGTTTCTACACTCACCTTCCTCTCCAGGTGGTATTGAAACAGTCAAGCGCCTATCCTCAGTAGTTTCAATCGCATACACCACACCTTTTTAGTTGTATCCAAAAAGCAGAGAAAAAAAATATCTCTTCTCCCCGGTCAAAGAGAGACGGTAATGTGATCTTCCTGATGTAGAGGGCTGCCAGGCAGATCCAACTTACACGCAGCTACAGCTGTGGGACAGTGCCACAAATAGCAATGACTGGGAACTGAGCAAGCACATACATCAGGTATAGGCCAAGTTGATTGCACTTCCATGCTTTTGGAATTTCTCTTGAAGATGTAGCCTCACCCGAAACTTAACTGGTCCGTCGGACTAGAACTTTGCCGAAGCTAGGTTTGTTACCCACCCAGCCTCTCTACGATATCTCAAGCGTCAACCACCTTGCTAACACCAAAACCAAAATTCAAAATAATGGTGCCCCTGTTCGCATCCTTCCTCAGCCATCTATATCCTGAGTTCTGTTCTGTTGCTAGTTACAGCAGACGTCTACCAAGGGATTGACGAGCATTTCTGGCAAAATGTAGATTAAACAATGCCAGGCAAGTTCCTCCCCGAATGACAACACGTCGGTTGCAGTAATCAGCTTTTCGCAAGACTCGAGAGCTGCGTCAGACTGTTAAGGTAGGCACTAAAGTCTGCTATTGTCCTCTGTCTGTTCTAAACAGTTGATAATAGTGCTGTTCGAAAGTTGCACATCACCACCACCTCGGATTGAGTAGTAGTATGCGTTTGGTCGAGTCCGTCAAAGACCGAATTGGATTTTTTTTTCCACCTTCACTACCCTGGTGTTGTGTCTTGAATAATTGGAAATGGACCATTGTTGCCACTGGCATGTCGGCCAGGATGTCTCTCCTAATCGCTTCTTCTATTTTACACACAAGCTACTCCTATAATCTATTCCTCTCGATCGCTGCTTCTTAACTAAATCCTATTGATTCTAGTTTTAATCGCCCTCTTCAAAGCGAACCAAACTCACAAGTTGCTCACTAATCCGGTCGCAGTAGGTTGAATGTGCCGGGAATGACACGCTCTGCTTCCAGTAAACCAAGTCTCAACCTAACTAGGTCGACAATGCAGATCACAAATTTATCACCTGTGTAGGCGTCCGGTTGAAAATGTAGACTCTCCTCTACCTGTATATGCTGACTTCGGTGTCACTGATGGCTAATATTCATGTTTAGTCACCCGAATTCGTGGAACAAGTAATATCACTTTCAAGCAAATCCCAAGCCATGTGTATTTATGCATACATCCTACTCTGAAGGAACCAAATAACGAAGTCTAACTGCAGTACAAGTGCAGATATTTTAGGGAGAGTAGAGTTAGTCAGGATTTAATTTCATCGAGGTAGGAAATATAAAAAAGAAAATCGACTTGGGACATAAAGTCAAAGGAATGTTACTAAATAGAGCATTTTCCTTACCAAATGACAGTAGCGGAGAAAATACCTTTCCCCACCCCCACCCACACACTCCCCGGGGTGGGGCATATCCTTGCTGGAACCAACTTTACACTTCGTCGCAAACCAGAGTTGAATTGATAAAATAAACAAACATCAGTGAATGAATGATGTTACTGGATTCGTCGTGACAGACAACTTACAGCTAATCTTCCCATATAAATCTAACCCTATGCTCAAATGAGAAAACTGGGTCTCTTGTGGCACCCATGCATCTCGAAATACATTAACGGCGCACATGAATGACATGCTTCCCTTATAGTAAGTAGACGCGGCAATTAGTAAACATTTAGTAAAATATATGCCGTTTTTCAGTCATTCATTCTGTGCTGAATGAATGGTGAGTATGTGTGCGTTTGGGCTGGTATATTTTTTTATAACCTACGACAACAATAACTTCATTGTACTAACACGGATGTTGTTAAACATGTTGTTTGTTGTTCCTTTACCCCCAAAGCTATGATCCAAGACATTCCAGAGACGACCACCCCCATCTTTTTATATATCAAGGACTATATTGTTTAATGATTTGTTTTTTAAGACGAGAGTGTATACTTCGCGAGGGATTTGGTTACTATTTCTAGCAGGTTGAATAAACATATAAAGGTTTGTTTTTTTTTTGTCATCCCACTGAAAAGTGCTGTTTCTTGAACTGGCTAATGCCAAACCAAATCCCGCCAAGGTTGTCTTTACCGGCCATGAATTCGGGGATTGATACAATAAAAGTAATATTCAGTCACTAAAGCCATCAATTAGATCGATCTAATATGAGGATCTTGCGCTGTTGGCTGTTGTTTGGCTACGGGTTGGTCCTGATCGAGCAGACGAGACGATCAACGGCATTTCAACCATGTCCAACCAGTCTCTTTCCTGTGTGACGTGAATACAGGACAGCTGTATGCAATATAATTTTCTGAGACGGTTAGGATATGTAAATTGAAAGAAATCTGGCTGCTATTTCCAATAGATCAAACAACTACATACAGGATCCCTCGTTAGCTCAGTTAAACAGAGGGTTTGTGTATGTGTAATGAAGAGTGTGTACGAAAGATGAAATCAAAACTATTTCCCTCCCTTATTACTAGAATATGAGAAAGAAAAAAAAAAGTTGCCAAAAAACGGTGTCAACCAGCTCGACTGCCGACCAAATAATAATAATAATATAATTGTGTTGCTTGTTTTTGTTTGGAAGAATCAACAATGTTTTGATGTTAGTGCGCAAAACATATTTTTATTTGGTGTGTGTTGTTACTACTACTACTATCTAAGAATTTCACCACACTGTTGTTTATTAATAGCATTGATTTTTGGTTGGCTGAGACAATCGACACCTCTCACTGGAATATGAAAACAATTTTATAATCTGGCACTGAAAGAGGAACAAAGGAAAGAGAGAGAGAGAGAGAGAGAGAGAGACCCAAACTCTGTTTTTAACCATACGAGGTGCCAACTACATTAAAAGCAGGGCACAAGCAAATCCAAGACACCCCAGTCTACGGGCAATGAACACAGATAACAGACAATAATTTTTTTAACTGTTATGAGTCGACAGATTTTCTATGGAGAAAATAGATTGAAACAGCACCAATTACACAGTCCGTTGCAACTGATATTTGTAACATTAACCTCACGAAGGGGGAAAATGTGAAGTTCAACAATGTGAAATTTGAACGCAGAACATAAGGCGATGTGACATGACAGCCAACAGTTCCTCAAGTCTGTCAGGGTTAAATGTTGAAAACTGCAGCTTAGTCGATTCTGCAAAAGTCTTCATATTACGACATTAAAAGAAAAAAATAATCAAAACAAAAAAAAAAAAAACCCCTTCTCGTGTTTACCTCCCACGAAGGAACAAGGGTTAGAGAGGGACTTAACAGGCGATATTGTCAGGAATGTAGTTAGGTATATAAGCGAATTCAAAGACAGAATTTCTCAGTAAGATACTACAACTAATAATTTCTGGAATGGTTGTCTTCCGAAGTCCCATATCTCAGGGAAAATGAATACGGGAGTTATGAGAGGGGGAGGGAGTCAAAAACGTAAAACAAAATAAATACGATGGAAGATTTTGGTTAAAAAATTCAGAATCGTGCTTTCACATTTTCGCAAGGCATCTCGTCGATTTAACCGTCCCCAATGTATTGCTGATACTACAAGGGCGAAAGAGTTATCCGCCCAGGGACAGGAGAATCCAGACATTTCTATTTACTAAGAGCAGCTAGTGCTAATAATAATTAATAATTATCTTTTATTTGCCACTTGGGCATAGCTGAGGGGGAACATCACAAGGACCATCTACAATTTGTGTGATGTTTAAATAATAAGGTTTCAAATTTTGGCACAAGGCCAGCATCCTTGTGGGCAGGAAGGTTGATTGATAATATCGACCCCCGGGAAGGACTGAAAAGCAAAGTTGACTTCAAGGGGATTTGAGTTATGACCCTAGTTATAAGATATTCCCTAATTGCTTTTGTTTTTGACTCGATATTCATGCCCTGCATTCCATAATAAAGAGAAACAGAGTATTGTAAGGTTTATATCTTTCCCCTAAAGATATCAGCGAAACGGTTAATAAATATTAATCCATTAATTAGTGTAATTAATACAGAACAAGTGCTTGCCTTCATCTCCACTCCCACTTATTTTCTATAGACGTGCCTGTATGTTTGTACTTGTGGTGTGTGTGTGTGTGTGTGTGCATGTATTTATATTGTAGAATGTATATAGTGTGTATATATATATATGTGTATAAAGATACTGTGCATGCATGTATCTATATCGATTGTGTGTCTTGTATGTGTGTGTGAAGGAAATTGTCTAATCCGTGTATTTGTGTACGTTGTAGTTAGTATCTGATGCGATATGCGTGTATATGTATACATGTTGTAGCGAGCACCTGACATAGTGTATATGTTGCTAATAAAGTGTGCGCGTGAGCATGTGTGTATAATCATGTATCTTTGTCGTAGTGTGTTTGTTTATAATACTGCGTGCTTTGGTAGCAATATGTATACACATAGTATTAAGTGCTTCTGTATCTCATATGTATGAGACTGTATCTCTTAACACAGTATAACAGTGTGCTTCTGCTTGTAATGTATAGAAATGTACATTTATATATGTCATTGTATTTACAAAGCCTTAATTCTGTTAATGTGCGCGTCATTTCATATACACACACACACACACACACATATATATATATATATATACACACATAGTGTCAGGTTTGGTACATAATGTTTATTACAGGAGATCTTCAACAGAACAGGTTGTTATAAGAATATATACTTCGTCTACGGTTTCAATATTTTTTGCTTAAAAATTGGGTTGTAATCTTGTTTAGTTTAACATTTTATTTACTCAAAATGAGAAACGATACAATTTCATAATCGACAATAATTTTACTATATATATATATATATATATATATATACACTAGTTCTGGACTCTGTCCCTTCTGCCTGTCAATACTACACATCACAGATACACACACATATTTTCTAAATATTCCACTAACAGTTTGTTTTTTTTTTCATTATGATTAAGACCATTACGAGATTTTATCAATGACAGTTGTCACCGACTTGGACAGACGACACATTTAATTCGAGAATACTAAGAAAACACACGTCTGTTATACACGACACAAAAATATTTATACAGGTATGGATGTATGCATACCATAAATACAATATAAATAGAATACACACCTCGCAACGAAGGAAATTATCCGTTTAGGCTGGATCAGCATCGACTTAATAACAGCTAGTCACCATCTTGGAACTCTTTACAGTGACTGCACTACTTTCCTCCTCGCTTACATTTGCACTACGTTTTGTAGTAATTAGATTTTTCGCTCTTATTTCCTCGCATCCTTCCTCCTTCTCTCCTCACACATTTTCTATGTTTTTATCCTAAACTCAATTATCTTTTAATCTTTCCCTTCTCTCTATCCCCCTCTTTTATCTTCTATAAATTACTCCCATTATTATATGTGTTTCTTTTTTCTCTCTTTCTCCTACTCGCTCACTTTTTTTACCTCTCACTTTCATAGTCTGTATCTTTTCTTCTCCCTTTTTTTCTTTCTCTCTTCACTCTTCCTCATACTTCTCTCTCTTACTCTGTATTTCCCTCTCTCTCGTTTACTCTAGCTTCTCTTTATTTATCTTTATCTGTCCACCCCGATCTTTCTTTATCCTCCCACCCTCTCTTTTCGTTATGACATCTTTCTCACTTTTCTTTCGCTTTAACATTTGTTTACTCTTTAAGTATCGACCTTTTCACTTCTAAACTGAAACAATTTTACGCATATTATTACTACGCCATACTCTAACTGCGTAATTCGGTTACATTTTTTTTTTCTTCTTTTTTCTTCAAGTGGCCACCTTGGCGCACTGAGTTCGAATTACAGTCACTTCAATGATATTCTTTAATGGAGTTTCGGATCAAGACACCAACATAATTAAGTCTGATGGAGATTTTCCCATTTTTTAATAACCACTGCCTTGGAAATGATGACGGAAAACTTTTTATGAAAATAATTTTTGAAAATTTATAATTATTTTCCCCTCCACCCCCTTCGGATCAATTTTGGCCAATTTTTTAATTTTTTAATTTTTTTTTTTTACATTACGCTCTTAAAAACGGTAGGAGAAGCCCTTTCCGGTAGAAAAAAAAGAATTAAAAAAAAAATTTCAGACGGAAAAGTCTGTGTTTTAGGGAGATTTAGCTATTGTTTCTAGCACATTCTACGACCACCTGGTACCTTCCTCATTCCGCCACCCCACCCACCCCCACACACACCGGCAATAAGTGAGTCCATGTGTGTATGTGTGTACGTAAGAAAAAAAAACATGTTTACTAACAGAAAAGTATGCTATTTAAAAAAAAATTGTTTTGAAAATTTTTGTTTGTTCTTGTTTTCCTTTATTTCATTTTTTATTTTCTTGTCAATGTATTAAAAGAGAACTAAATATATATCATTTAAGCTGATTAAAAACAAAAATCAATTCTTACTTTGCTAAAATCTGTACAGTGAGGGAAATTACAAGGATAGGGGAATCCTATGCAGAATGCTTTATTATTTTTCATTGACAATTTGTGCAAATCCAGTTCACATCGTCTCCATTTTTTTTCTCCCCCTTTTATTTCTCCAGAATCAATAAAAATAAATACCAGTAATACTTTATGTCTCATTTTTTTTTTTTTTTTTTTTGCATTCAGAATGCACACCACCAATATGATTAATTTTGCTTTTCAATGAGTACCATTCAAGAACTGGAAGCTATTCTAATAATTATTTTCTTTCAGAAAGAAAAATTGTAGCTTTGTGCCTGGTTTTACATTTTGGCACAAGGCTAGTATTTTGGAGGAGGAACCATATTTCTGTCTTGGTTTTGGACAATTACATAGTAAATAGGATGATACCAAATTATTTTGTTTCGATTGGACTGTTGGAAAAGTGTATTAGTGAAAGAAAGTTCAAACTCACAGCACAAAGATAGTAGCAGGAATCCATTTGAGTTCATTTTGCCAAGATGGTTCTTACCAAGAGTATTTGGTCGAGAAAGGTAATCTAATCTAACATGGGTATTAAAATCTAAAGGAAATATTTTATCCTGAGTGGGAATTTAGTTTAATAATATTTGTTAATTGGAATAGAACTTAACTATAGATACATCTGTGGAACCAAGCGTTGGTGTGTATGCACTTACTAATGTAGCATATTTTTCTAGATCAATTGGGATTTGCAATAACATAAGACACTCATTAATTCCATTTGGAAAGGATTCTAATTTATGTACACTATCATTACTAATAGCGAAACCCACACCAGACAACCTTTTTTCTGCCTCAGATTTACCAATCTAGAAGAAAGCGTACCCTCCAACTACTTCATTTAGCTGACCAGAATCTGGTTGCCTTGTCTCTGAAAGAGTAGCAATACTAGCATCTTTACTTCTGAAAAAGAGCCGTTTTGTGCTGAAGATGTTTCTTGTAGTCCTGAAGTATGCATGCATTCCAAGTTGCTATACTCATATCTGCTTCTCTACCCTTTTTCCATTGTCTTCTCATATGTTTGTGACTGCATGGTTGAAAGTGCAAAGTTCAAGCTAAAAGGTCCCCAGTGACTTCCTCTACCTGTCCCCATCATTATCACTTCATCACTATAAGATTTGATTTGTCATCATGTCACTGAATGATTTGCACTATGAATTAGCTTAAAGTGGAAATTGCTTGTACTAAACAAAACCCACTCTCTCCACCTAGAAATCATAACCTGTACCCCTACATTAGGGGTATACAATTCTGTGGAGTGCCACTTGTACATTTAATTTCACAAGCAGGCTGTTGATTGGATCAACTGAAACCTTCATTATCGTATAGGTGCAGGCATGGCTAGGTGGGTAAGTTCATTTCCCAACTGCATGGTTTCAGGTTCAGCCCCACTGCATGGCACTTTGGGCAAGTGTCCACTACTACAGCCTCAGGCTAACCAAAGCCTTGTGAATGAATTTGGTGGATGGAAACTAAAGGTCCATCATGTGTGTGTGTGAAATTGCTTGTTTCTCTCAGCTATGTTTGATGTTGGCTTCAATTTTTGTGCCATTGGGTTTGATTAAATATAGACCAGGTGCTAAATGAACATTTAAATTTGATAAATATTGATTTTTCACTTTGGCACAAAGCCATAAAATGGTAGGAAAGGAGTTAATTGATTGAATTAATGCCATAACTACTGCTTATTGCATCAACCTCTGGAAGAATAAAAAAGCAAATTGATGATGACAATGACAGAGAAAAGTGAACGTACAAATGAATACACATATTAAGGAGCGTGAATTTCATGTATTTATGAAATAATAGCATTTTTTCCGTTTTAAGAAATTTTAAAGGATTATATAGGCAACAAATTGGCAGAGCTTTTAAAACATCAGATGGAATATCCTGTGGTATTTGCTTTGAACCTCTTTGTTCTGAGTTCATATCCTGCCAAATCTCATTTTGCCTTCTGTTCTTTCAGAGTTGATAAAAAGATGCCAACCTAGGGTGGTGACTGATTGATGAAACTATAAGAATGCCAGAATGGATTCCTTGTAGTATTTGTTTTGGTTCTTTGCATTCTGAGTTCAAATCCCAACATGGCCTACTTGGATGATAGACTTAATCTATCTCATGGTTTAAGACCAATACTTGGCATCTTCGGTGCCTTTAACAAAGTTTACTTTGTTACAAGCATTCAAGCCATATCTTTGGTTTGAGGGTACTACTTTCAATCTCACCCTTCAACTAGTCTTGGAGGCTCTGAAAAGAGTCATGCTTTTCCTTCTCATAATTCCTATAGAATCATAAGTACACGATTAAAATGATTCTTAAATAATTCTTACAAGGCCTGAAATTTTGTGGGGAGAAGTCTAGTTGATTACATTGACCCAAGGCTCAATAAATACTTATTTTATTGACCTCAAAAGAACGAACAGCAATGTCAACATTGGTAGAATTTGGACTCAGAGCATAAAGCTGGAAGAAATGTTGTGAAGCATTTCGTCTGGCTAACGATTCTGACAGTATTCCACCTTGTGACTATTGAATAATAACCATACTTGTGATAATCAGTCCATTGGGTAGATATCTAACCAACATTGCAGAATAACAGGGCATATGTACTCTTTACTACTCCCCCACCCCACACCCACTCAAGAAAAACAATGAGATAAACCAGGACATAGCCCAGCAGCAGAACCTGCCTTAGGGTCCCTGGTATCTGAGCAAACTGAATTCCAGTGTCCCTACAAGAATAGCTTTTTTAAATTTTTCACTCGGAGGAAAAACTTGTAGAAATAGCATGCTTAGTATAATATGGAAGTTAAAATGAAGAGATGGAACACAACAAGAAGTGTTCATATCCAGTCATGACTAAGAGAGAGACAGAGAAACAGTCAGACAGAAAGACAGACAGATAGTAACTAGTTTACTAACAATGATCTCAACACTTTTAATTACAAATAAATCAGAAGTGGAGGATTAGTGGAAGAAAGTCTGAAGAATGCTGTTAATCTCATGTAGATGTAAACATTCTTCACTCAATAAATTAAATAATGGGAACATTAAGAATAGATGCTGAAAACACTTATAATAAGATTACTAAAACAGTTTTTGATTCAGTTGTTTTCATTGCAATTACTGTAACTTTTTTACAGTATCATTTTCTATTGACAAAATTGTCAAAGAATTTAATCTTTCTTAAATTATGGACAACCATTAGTAAATATGTTTGCTTCATAGTTTAACTTTCTGCAGCCATGTGAAAGTTTCTCTTTCATGCAGCTACAGTTGTCGGTAGCCACATGATATAGCAACCTGTAACTCATGAGGTCCTGGGCAACTGACTGAACTGAGAGGCCTACTGCTAGCCTGTGACCACCAACAATAAGACGAATAACAATTATGTTTGTTATCTTCTTTGCTGTGGCCACCAAAGAACCTCAAGACAGCCAACAAAACACAATAGAGTGTGAGGCTTTTTTAGTGTATATGTATGTTAGTGTTTCTATGTGTGGTTTCTATGTGTGAGAGTGTATATATTTATGTATGTGTGTGTGCATGTGTGTAAGGGGGTTGGATGCAGATGTGTGTTTGAAAATATGAATAATTTGTGTCAGTGTTTTAAGTGTGTATATATATATATATATATATATATATATATATATATATATATATATATATATATATATATATATATATATATATGCACCTGAGACTGAATATGTATGCATGTGTATGCATTCATATTTGACAGAGAAAGAAATAGAGGGATGGAGAAAGCGAGAGAGAGAGGGAGAGAGAGGGGGAGGGAGAGATGAGTAGTTTAGTTATAATTACTGAAATCTAACTAATCTAAACTAATTAAGTTACTCAGACTTCCATGTTATTTTATATATAATGTTTCCACAGTGAAAGGTAAATTAACAGAGGAAACAGAAATGAAATCATAGCATTGAATCTTTCTGCAAGGATGAGAAATCCCATGTTGCTGTTTCAGCTATCCATATGATGGTGGAAACATGTGGAACATGATGAGATAAATCTAGAAAAGAACTATTTATGCAAAAGCACAAACAACGGCATAAGCTGAACATGGGCAAAATGTATATACATGTGTATATGGATGTGTATCTTTTATTGTTTTTATTCTTTTCCTGGAGCACTGCCTTTAGTTGAACAAATCAACCTCAGGTTTTATTCTTTGTAAGCCTAATACTTATTCTGTCAGTTTCTTTTGCCAAACTGCTAAGTCATGGGGATGTAAGTACACCAACATCAGTTGTCAAGTGATGGTGGGGGGACAAACAGAGAGACACACACAAATATATATACGTGTATATATATGTATATGATGGGGATTTTTTCAGTTTCCATCTACCAAATCCACTCACAAGGCTTTGGTCGACCTAAGGCTATCGTAGAAGATACTTGCTCAAGGTGCCATGCAGTGGGACTGAATCCAGAACCATGTGGTTGGGAAGCAAGCTTCTTATCACACAGCTTGTACCTGTGTAAGAAAATCTACTCCAGTTACACTTGACCATTACCTTTTCTGTACAGCCAGTCATCACTTCCTCTTCTCTGAGTCACTAATGATAGTAAGTGGTAGTCTTATACACAAAATTACAGTATTTCATTGTATCTGTGACTGTTGTGGCTCTGAAATTGTTTTATTAGCTGGATGCTCTTCCTTTTGCAAAATCACTTCACAACTTCGACTGAATGTATCATATTGTTCCATTAGCACTAGCATCAAAGATTGTTTGTCAAGTCTAAAGTGTTCTTTTCTCCTACGCAGTATTAGTTTTTATATAGAATTACTGTTCTGCTCTCCTAGACCGGATGCCTTTTCTGCAAGCTGCCCCACTTCCATAAGGACTTTTATTCAGAATTATTGCTCTCCAAAATGGATTTCTCTTATCATGACTTTCAAAGTTGAAGCTTCCTCCATGCAGAAGACAGTTAATGTTCTTGTAGTTTGGGTTGCCTTCAAGATGGCTAAGGACCCATGTCTTTTCATTGAACAGCTAAGTGTAATCATAATGAGATAATAAAAAGGGTAGGGGGCTTAATTAGTTGTTGTTTGGCTCCAGGTTAACCTCTGCTCCAGGGTTGATTCACAATCGAAAGCAGTCATGTTAAGATAACGCAGACGTCTTCCTCTTGTAGAAACTTCTTCATTCTCATACAATTAGCAGGATAGCTAGAGTAATGATGGCTGGTAATATTGACGTAATGGGGAGAGGCGATTAAGGGGCTGAAGGGTGGGGTGTGGAACACCATACTAATGAGAAGACATGTTTGCTAAATAGGAAATTTGGTGAATTTCACGATGATAGTGTTATTAAATAAATAATTATTTCGTTAACTTAATTTGCTATTTTTGTTTCACTGTCCATAAAGACTTCTGTGGTGTTGCCATTTACATAATTTGCTCTGTAGGAACATATTTTCCTAGCATGGTGGTGGTGCTGGTGGTGATGGTGGTGCAAGCCTTGTTAATGAGACAGACAAGAATGTGGGAAATAGTAAAAGTCTTCAGTTACGAAAAAATTAGAAGAGAAAGAGAGAAAGAAAGAGAAGTTTGTGAATGAAAAAGTTTGAAGAAAGATAGATAGATAGATAGATAGATAGATAGAGAGAGAGAGAGAGAGAGAGAGAGAGAGAGAGATCTTATTAAACAGTATAATTTCTAGAGATTGTGAGAGAAAATTTGGTTAATTTCACAGAAATGGTTGTTGTATATAAATAATTAGTCTCTGAGCTTAATTTGATATGCTTTGTTTTGCTGTCCATAAGACTTCTGTTGAAGATATTTTTTTCTCCACATTTTGTTCTGGAGGAACATGAACAAAGGAATGGAGAGAAGAATGCTGCAGCATGTCTTGAAAGACTGATTGTTTTGCCAATGAGGAAAGTTAGCTAGCAAAGGGAGAGAGAGAGAGGGAGAGAGAGAGAG
>NC_068992.1:9987371-9989981 GCF_001194135.2 Octopus bimaculoides
GGGGGGGGGGAGGGGATGACTCCCTCACTATGCTGAGTGTTAAGACACCTGAAAGTCACAGACATCTCCAATCGAATTCAGGAATGACGGATACCAGCATTTTGCCGTCTTTGTGGCTTATCAGCATCTCATACCTGAATTGAACAGGGGACAAACTGAATCATCAATCTATTACTATGCTTAATCTTATGTAATGCATTACCGTAGAATCTTAAATATACATTGCCGTGGCATACCAGCATATATAGCCATAGACTGGCGCTTCAGTTCATTCCTGGTTTGATTCGCACAGATGACTTTGGGGTTCTTTTGGATCGACAACATGCAGTCACGCAAATAGCTTTCTCGATTTTCAGAGCAGATTTTCTCTCCTCTCATTCGGCAATTACTAATATTGTTCATTGTAAATAGCCAAAACCAAATATCATTATGTCCGGCAATAAATATCAAGTTAAATGTTTGTAAGTTTGTTCCAGTTAATATTCTCACAGCTAACAATGACCCCCCGCCCCGTGCTCCTTATGTATATTACACAATGTTAATAAAACTGTCCACTTCAGCAATCATGATGCAGGCTTCTAAAGTATATTTTTGGTGACCAGTTCAACTCAGGCAGCAAGCAGACCTCATGGCGATACAATGATGATGAGGATGACGACGATGATGGTGATGATTGCTACAGCATCCACACTGTGATGATGATGATGATGATCATAACAGCATTGACTGTGGTGATGAGGATGACGATGAGGATGATAATGACTATCATGACAATGATAACAATAGCATTGACAATGGTGATAATGATGATGATGATGATGATGATGATGATGATGATGACGACAACGACGACGACGACGACGACGACGATGACGACAATGATGAAGATGATGATGATAACGATGATGATGAGGATGATGATGATAACGATGACAACAACAACAACAATGACAATGACATCAACAATAATGGGGATCATGATAATGATAATTTATGCGAACGCGCGTGCGTGTGTGTGTGTGTGTGTGTGTGTTGTGTGCGTGTATGAGTGTGTACAGAAGAGAATGTATGTAGGTGTATATTCAGAATATGCGTATTTGTTTTTTTTAAAGAGAGAGAATTGTGGAATAGTGTGAAGCTCTTTGTAATCTATTTGATGTGTATTTCCTGGAATTAGGCGTAAAACAAATGTTATTGTTTGAATACCATCAAACAATAAGACACATAACATCAACATGTGATTTCCTTCAACAGCTAAATGATTTATGTTAAACACTTGACAGCCGCTGAACTAGATATGAGTTTATGCAATGTTTGTTTCAGACATGTACACACATGCGCACACACAAATACATACACAAACGTATGCAAAATGGAAATGAACATCATTCCTCCATGTGATTGGTTGAAATTACCAAAATACGACAATTTTAACACGGAATAACTTTAAAAAGATAAAATTTTCTCAATAACACTAAGAGTAAAAGATGTTTTATATGACACATTCTACCAGTGTCCGAAGTTTGAAAGTGTTTCGTTAAGAAAACAAGTGGTGCCCGCCAAATCAGAAAGATCAAAAAAAATTTTTAAATGGCTTTAAAAATGTGACGAATGAATGAACTTTACATCCTGGGTTTGAATCTGACTCAAGTTAACTTTGATCTTCATCATTTTTGGTGTCGTTAAAGTAAATACAAGTGAGATGAAGTGTCTGAAACATTTTGCAAATAAAGTTATTCACATTGGAGCTTCTTGATTGGCTTGTAGAGTTCCTGTTTTGAAAACCTCAGGGAATTGATTCCCAAAGATTCTGGTATCACAGGGGTCAAATAACTACATAGAATCTCTCTTACGAGGTCATGCAGTCTCTCTTTACTTTAAAGATAGAAGAGGAGGGTGTTTTGGTGAAGGAAATTCCATTTCTATGTTAAACAGGTTGAACAACTATGCAAAAGCCACATCACTGGTTCAGTAAACTCACAGCTGGCAATAGTGAAGCTATTTACTGTACCTAATGTGTTGTGAAATTGTGACTAATGGGGAAACACCCTTTATAAAGTAGCAGCACTAGTATCAGGAAAAGCACGTGGTTGCAAGAACTTGCAGAAAAAAAAACAAACAAAAAAAACAAATAGAAAAATTGAAAAAAAAAAGAATATTTACTGGAACATGGGAAGGGCAAATAGTTGCATGAATATGCATCAACTAAAAATAGTGTGTCTAAGAAATATGCTACTAATTTCAGTACCATCAATAATTACAGACTGTGGTATTATACTATCTATTCTTACAGCAGCTGTTTGGAGAGAAAATCTGCTCCCCTCCCACCCAAACCAGCACCACTTGGTTTCTCAGATTACTAATTGTTTTTTTTTTGTTGTTTGTGTTTTTTTTAGTAGGGCAGTGGGTGTAAGTTGGAGGGATTTCTTGTTGGTATTCAGCAGCATTCAGAAGTGTTGGATTTACTATTATTACTATTATTATTATTATTATTATTATTATTATTATTATTATTATTATTATTATTATTATTATTACTATTATTATTATTATTCAAATTCCACCGAAGTCGACTTTACCTGTCATCCTTTCGGGGTTGATAAAATAAGT
>NC_068992.1:9990192-9997062 GCF_001194135.2 Octopus bimaculoides
TCTGACTCATCCCCTCCCCCAAAATTGCTGCCCTTGAGGCAAAATTTGAAACCATCATCATCATCATCATCATCATCATCATCATCATCATCTTCATCATCATTATTATTATCGTCAAGGCGATTCTGCTAAGGTAGACTTTGCTTTTCATTCTTTCGAGGTCAATAGAATAAGTTCCCGTTACGTATTGGGGTCAATGCAATCAACTTCCTCCTCCTCTTGAAAACTGGTGGCCCGGTGCCAAAAATTTGAAACCATTCTTATGATGAAGGCAATGACCTGGCAGAATCATTACCATGATGGACAAAATGCTTTGCAGCATTTCTTCAGACTCTTTATGCTCCAAGCTCAAATTCCACAACGATCAACTTTACTCTTCATTCTTTCAAGGCTGATCAGGTGAGTACCAGTTGCACATTGGAGTTGATGTAATTGTGACAACCCCAACTTCCCCCAAAATTTCAGGCCTTCTGCCTAGTGTAGAATGGATTATTATTATTATTATTGTTGTTGTTGTTGTTGTTTTCTTTTGTGCTTATTTCTTTTCATTTTGTGAGACACCATGTGAGTAAAATAGCCAATTTCCATGACCTTTCATCACCACAAGTATCCCTCTTTGGTTGATCCTCTTCTTTAATTCAAGGCTGTGGAATGTGGAATACCAGGAATGTGAGACCCTTCATGCCTCTTCCAAATGCTATCCCACTCACCCTTATATAATGCATGGTAACCATATATTTCCTCTACAAACAACAAACCTCTTCCTGATGATGATGATGATGAATCTGCAATGATCTTAAAATGAAGTGAAAATAGCCAAAACTGGTATATATAAAACATGACAAGTTTCCTGTATCAGTATTAGAAGAATTTGAGGAGAGGGAACTCCTATAAGCTGATGACCTTGACCTTCTCACAGAGAATGTGGAGAAATTAGAGAAGTTCCTGACATGGAAACAAAACCTGAATCAAAAAGTCTTAGCAAAGACTAAAGCTTTAGTAAGTAGGGGAAAAAAAACGTGACTCAGATGCCATGAGGGAGATGGCTGTGTATAATATGCAGGAATTGATTTGGGAGAAATTTCTTATGGTGTGTACAATCTAAACTGTTGGTACACTAGTGGTGAGGTGGAATGAAGGGCAGACTAACAAGGAATATGGATTTTGCCTGTAGTAGATGCACAAGAGAAGTTAGCAGCCAGAGTACCAGTAAAATAGTTACTTGCAATATTCAGAAGGCAGTAGAGAAATAGACAGCTTCTGTTACCAAGGTAACATAACCAGTAATGGAGGAAAGCATTCTGAGGGCATAGTAGTTAGACTAAGAATAGGATGGAAATAATTCAGAGAATTTATTACCTCTGCTGGCAACGAGGGGATTCATTCCCTGAATGAAGAGCTGACACTTGTATGACCCTTGTGTTCCCATTGCAATGTGATGCTAGTAATGGATGCAGAGGAACCATGGAAGTTGGAAAGAAATGAAGAAAGCATGTTAGTAAAGGCGAGGGACATGGCACAGGTAAGAGAGGAAAACTGGGTGTAAGAAGAATGAAATGTAGTGAGAAAGAAAGAAAGAAAGAAAGAAAGAAGACTGCATTTGTGTAGGCATGTGGTAAGAACCAGTTGAAGCAGATGAGTGAGGAAGATATGGGCAGAGTTAATGGAAGTTGTTCTTAGGATGATGAACTGCACAAAGTTGGATGATGACTTCAACAAGTGCCAGGACTCTATGTTAGAGAGGACCCATTCAACTTATGCAAAATTGGGAAAATGGATATAAAATGATGATTATATATGTATATTATAAATATAGGTATTTTTTTTTTTGTTGCCCTTTCAAAGCTTAGCGAGGCTCATGGGCCCGGTTTCCCGGTTTCTATGGCATATGTGTTCCCCCCATCTGGATGGGATGCCAGTCCATCGCAGTGTTACTCAAGAAACAGAAAGAAAGAATGAGAGAAAGTTGGAGTGAAGGAGTACAACAGGGGTCACCCCCCCCCATCCCTGCTGAAGCCTCGTCGAGCTTTGGTGTTTTCACTCAATAAACACTCACAACGCCCGGTCTGGGAATCGAAACCGTGATCCTCCGACCGCAAGTCTGCTGCCCTAACCACTGGGCCATTGCGCTTCCACAAATATAGGCATATACATACATAAATTGCATACCTACATGTTTCTGAAGCTCTGACAGAGCTATAAGGTAATACACAAGCACTCAACTATGAGTATATTGCATCTCATAAGCAGAAACATCAGTAAGCTAAAGAAGAACATTACATAATTTTTTTGTTCCTTTGTCAATCATACTGTCTCTTATGCTCTATACTCAATTAATGCTTTCTGAAGCATAAGTTTATTGAGTTCTAACACCAGTTTATTAGCATGACAATGCCTAAACAAAATATTAATACCTGTGTATACAAGAGAGATGACTGCACTTGTATGGTCATGTGATGCATATGGATAAGGACAGTTGTGTAAAGAAGTGCTGATCTCTAACTGTGGAGGGAACCTGTGGTAGAAGTAGACCGAGGAAGACATGGCACAAGGTGCTGAAGCATGACCTTCAAACTTTGAACCTCACAGAGGTTCCTGTGTGACTGCTGCTGTGTAGAAGCCCTCCTCTCACAGCTATGTAGTTATTTGTTTTCATTTATTATAATTTTCATGTATTACCATGTCTAAAAGGCCTGTGTCCAGAAATCCAGAAAATCCAGAAATGAAGACCACCTCCGGTCCCAAGGTTGCTGGATAAGAGGTTCAGTACCTGTAGGTATATATATATATATATATATATATATATATATATATATTTGAAACAATGAGTAGAAGAAATGGTTTTTTTGAGGGGATTTTTATTTTAATCATAATAATAATGTTCACAGTGAGTTACTCTGATATGAGTTTCAAGCTTCAAGTAGCCGTTTTCAAACTGAAAAATGTATGTTTTACTGGTTGCTTAAATAGCAAAAGATTTTTTCTCACAAGTATACATACTTGGACAAATTCCTCAGGTAAGGAGGTGTTGTCCTATGTGTCACATCTGTTCCACACTTATTTCTCAGACTTAATCTTGCCCATATCTAGAATTTTGTTATTGGATGCTGCATTTGATATTATGTATCTTCTTGTTGCTTTCATTGTTCTTGTTATGGTTAAGTGAGTCATTGAAAGTGTTCTCAACAAAACCACAAAAATAGTATTTTTTTTTGTTTCGAAATGTTTATGAAATGTTTTGCAATATTTTGGTCTCTTTTCCTTCCATTTCCTTTTGTTTTTGTGTGATTTCTGTGCTTCTGAGAAAGCGTTTTTTGACTGGGTGTTTCTGGCTGACATTTTGTGTTGAATGTCAACTAAAAGGGGAAAAAATTGGGTTTTTCACACCCAAAATTAGGTGAAAAAGTAAAATAAAATGCTCATCTTCCCTTGAGACAAACCAAATAAATTCTACAAAGAAAAAAAAAGGAAAGAAAAGGCATCACATTTGGAAAAGAAATCATGAAGATATAATCTCGAAGTATGAGGATTATGAAACACCTTGTCACAGTAAGAAAAAAGAAACATGATTATGATTGATGATTAGGTTAATGGGAATAAAATAAATCTGATTTCATCTTTGTGTTCTCTATCAATGTCTTAGTGGTGATAGCAGACATTCTTGAATTAATATTGGTATACATCAATATACATTCATCACCATCATCTTTTAATGTCCATTTTCCATGTTGGCATGGGTTGGATGGTTTGACTGAGGACTGGTAAGCCGGGGAGTTTCACCAGGTTCCAATCTGATTTGGCATGCTTTCTGTAGCTCCACTCCAAGAGTGTAGTGGATGCATTTTATGTGCCACTGGTGCATTTTATGTGCCACTGGTGCATTTTATGTGCCACTGGTGCATTTTATGCGCCAGTTATGAAACACCTGCATTGGCCATGACTATGATTTCACTTGGCTTAACAGGTCTTCTCAATGACGGTATATCGCCAAAGGTCTTCATCTTCCTCATCCTCATCATTGTCGTCATCATCGTCGTCATCGTCATCATCATCATCATCACCATCATCATCGTCACCACCACCACCACCACCACCACCATCATCATCATCATCATCAGTGTCTGGTTTACATATTTATTGCTGGAGTAGAAGTAAAAACTACAGGGGGTCATATTTTCCTCTGCCATCTTGAGTATTTTGCTGATATCCATCTGTTTTCTTGATTGTTGACAATTCTTTGACATAAATTCTTCATCAAAATATGAATATTTATTACTTCAGGAACATTATAAAGATTGTTCTGCTCAGTGAAGACAAGAAATGCATCTAAACTATTGGAGGCTTCTTGCCATGTGTGTGTGTCTGTGTATGTGTATGTATATGTATTTAAATAGATAGATAGATGCACATGCATATATGTCTGTAGTGGTGTGTATATATGTGTGTGTGTATGAGTGTGTGTGTGCATATGTATGCATAAAATGAGTGAAGAGATATCAGTAAGTATGAAAGGCTTAAAGGCAAATAAATCTCTATGTGAGATGAGAGTCTTATTGACTATTAAAAGGACTCTTCCCGGAACAAGAATAAATGAAACCAAGTTTCTAGAGTGGACAGAGAAATGAGTAGAAATAATGATAGGAATGATGACAATGAGTCAGTTGAAGGAAAACAGTAGCAGACATACTCCTTGACCATGTCTGGAGTTAAATAAAATAAAAGAGACAAGCTAATAATAAAATAAAATGACAGGATGTTAGTTTTGATCTACATTCATACATTTTTTGTTACTCTTTTCCTTGCCATTAATAAATTTGGTCCACTTGTTTTGAAATCGAATTTTTGGGGGTTTTTAAAAAAATTTTGACAGCTACTATACATATTTTTCGGCTTTTCTAACTTATGTTGGCCTGAATTTATGAACTATTCTGTAATGAAAGAATGCTAATTATGCAATGGTATCTAAAGAGTGGAAATTGAACATGATCCAGCAGTGCTTTAAAAGCAACCGATCTGATGAAGCGCCAGCTAACAGCTGCTGCTGCATCATATTTATTTATGTAATTACTTATAAAATAATTTTATGTAATGGTATGAGAATGAAAACTCAGCAACTTAGAGCTGAAACAAATGTTGTAATCTATAATGAAAGCCTGTTTGGAAGGGCATCCAGCTGTGAAAATCATGCCAAAACTAACATCACCTGTGCCAGTGCCATGTAAAAAGCACCGGGTCCACTCTGTGGAGTGGTTGGTGTTAGGAAGGGCATCTGGCCGTAAAATCCCTGCCAAAACAGACACAGTAGCCTTAGGTAGTTTTCCCACCTGGCCAGCACCTGTCAACCGTCCTACCCATGCATGAATGGAAGATGGCTCCCATACCAGTGACATGTAAAAAGCACACACTATACTCTTGGAGTCATTGGCGTTAGGAAAGGCATTCATCTGTAGAAACCCTGCCAGATCAGATTGGAGCATGGTGCAACCTCCTGGCTTGCAAGTCCTCAGTCAAACCGTCCAACCCGTGCCAGCATGGAAAGCAGACATTAAACGATGATGATGATGATATATATGAAACAGTGAATAAAGCATTTACTGATATTGTGGAAAGCTCTTATTATCTTGGTTCTAGAAATTTTCAGAGAATCAGATATCTGTACCTTACATCAGATAGATGCACTGAAGTGCATAGAATGAGGTGCGCTGGTTAGAAATACACAACGAAATGCCTGCAAGGAATTCGTACTAAAGACGTTTGATCTCTTAGTTGCTTTAAACTCCATATAACAATGTCTGTGCGACCATTTTGCTTTAGATCTTCAATGTCTTGTATTTTCTAGTGCTGTTCTGAAGATACTATACAGAAGATGAAATTACAATAATCAATGTTGGAAACCATAATGGAAAATATAATGATTACTTCATTTGGAAAAATTGCTTAAAAATGTGGTGTCTCAGGAGGAGACACAAGCTATGGAGCCAGACTTCTTTGTGATATAATATGATAAGGAAGTTTATTTTCTTTAATCAGATGTATTTTGTAGATAAACACATGCACACACAGAGATATGTATTAGTGTATATATATATGTGTGTGTAGGCGTATATATTTTATCTATCCATCTATCTATCTATCTATCTATCTATCTATCTATATATATATATATATATATATATATATATATATATATACACACACACACACACACACACACACACACACACACACACACATATACATATATGTGTATGTGTGTGTATATATATGTATATATATATATTTGTGTGTATCTATATCTATGTATCTATTCTTTATATAAAAATACATATACATACATAGACACACACACACATACATACATCCACACACACACACACGCACACACACACACATACATACGCACACAAACAGACACACAAGGTATATAGATATATTGATAGATAGATTGACAACTAGATTGATAGATAAACAACGTGTATATATATATATAGAAATGCATGTGTACATATGCACATACACATATACATGCATGCATGCACACATACATAATAAAGTGATGTTGTTATAAGCAATGTTAAGAATTACAACTGGGCATTCATTCATGGTGTGACTTTAAACTGATTGTAGAATCAACTTTATCTTCATAATATATATATCATCATCATCATCATCATCGTTTAACGTCCGCTTTCCATGCTAGCATGGGTTGGACGATTTGACTGAGGACTGGTGAAACCGGATGGCAACACCAGGCTCCAGTCTGATTTGGCAGAGTTTCTACAGCTGGATGCCCTTCCTAACGCCAACCACTCAGAGAGTGTAGTGGGTGCTTTTACGTGTCACCCGCACGAAAACGGCCACGCTCGAAAT
>NC_068992.1:9999443-10005447 GCF_001194135.2 Octopus bimaculoides
TATATATATATATATATATATATATATATATATATATGTATATATTGTATATATGTGTGTGTGTTTCTGTGTATATGTGTGTATATATATATATTTATATATGTTATATATATGGATATATACACAACTGCACACGTGCGCACGTACACACACACACACAGACATACACACACACACATGGGCATACACTGGTGTCCCATAAATGAAGCAGCTTTTTTAATATGTTTCATTAGAACAGCTTGACACTGTTATGGTACACTAACACATATTGATGATATCTTAAATCAGAATCTGAAAGCGAACCAGTTGCTTTTCCCCTTCCAAAGTTTTCTGTGAAGTTTCACTAAACTTAAACACTAAATTTTCTCAAATATTTTCCTCTGGGGATTTTTATGTTTTGCAATCTCGTTTTTTTCATTTACATTTAGTTAGAAGAAAAGCCTTGGTGCCATGTCACGATGACATCTGGAACCACAGACTTATGATGTTAATGTGGTTACTGTATGGCTGGGATGTTAGGAAATTTATGTGTAGGAGAAACAGAGACAGAGAAAACTAGTTTGACTTACCAGAAATAGCTGCCAAATTTCCTACAAATCACTATTATGAAAAGATGGGAGGGTCTTAAGTGGAATGCTTTTGATCATAAATCTGTATGATCAGGGCTGGCCTGGTGTTGAATAACAAAACTATACAGAAATATTATGAGTTTTTATTCAAGTGTTGAGTTGCTCTTCTTAGAGGAATGGGCAGCAGAAAGCTGCACAAGGTGGAGCAATGACAGGTCTGTGATGGCCTTAAATGTCTACCCTGGAGATATCAGTAAGTGCATCTTCCCCAGTCGAAGAGAGTCAGGAAACCTTTAAACCACCTCCCGTGATTGGGATCAGGGCGTGGAATTAACCCTGTAAACTAAAAATTTCCAGTAGGTATGGGCCATTGGCCCACGTTGATCATATCCCTACCCTTTGTACTTACTGTCCATCGCTATCACTGATTGAATGGTTCAGTGAGATCCTTGGATTTGGCTGATGAGTCTGCTTGAGCACATCAACATTCTGCACAGTTGTTGGCATTTTACTGATGGTCCGGAGAAGCTGACTGAGCCAGATTGCTTTGAGGAAATAAAAGTCAAATATTCTCATAGTCATAATGTACAAAAAGTGGGATGGTCAAAGCTGGAGTGGCTTTGCACATGTTTGTACATTAAACAACACCAGCAGTATAGACAAATAGAGAGCCTTTATTCAGGCTCTTCAAATCATAACTATGATACAGGAAAAGTGGGATGCCAAAGCTGGAATGCATTCGATATTAGTTCTGTATGATCATGGAAGCCTGGTGTTGAACAACAATGATGACGATGATAATGATGACAGCGACGGTGGTGGCATCGGCGTCGGCATTGGCATCAATGATGACAACAGTGGCAACAGTAAAAACAACATAAACAAATAGGGAAATATTTGGTGACTGTAATTGTGAAGCCAAGTAATTTTAGTGACTTTGGAGGTTTTAGTTGCATGCTGTCCAAGGATAGGAGTGGTGGAATATAAGATTACATAAGAATGGTGCTTGTGTATTGAAATCTGAGGAGTGAAGTGGAAGTTTCATCAGCACAGGAGAACATGTGTTGCTCAAAATGATGGTGAAGAGCCTCAAGAGGCCTAACATGCAGAAGGATGGGCATTTTGAACCTGGGTTCTCATTCCTAAGGTATTTTTCAATGTTATTATCATTATTATTATTATTATTATTACTATTATTATTATTATTATTATTATTATTATTATTATTATGATTATTATTATTATTATTATTATAATTATTCATGTTACTGCCTGGAATTGCACTCAGAATCTTAGGGTTAGTAGCCCACGTTCTTAACCACTACACCATATGCCCGATGAAGGCTGGAGGGTATATCAGCCGAAACGTTGTGTTAACAACAAACAAAATGAGGACAAATATCTGTCAAATGTAAATAATGTATAAAAAAACCCTTATCAAAAGAATATGGTTTAGAAATGTGAGTTTATGTAGATTCTAACATTTAGATTGCTGAATGGGCAGTGACCCTGTTTTGTCTGGTGAATGTGTTAGCAGCAGCAATTCCTCAAAAATGGCATTGTCAGTGGCCATGGAGTCATAGTAGTAATGGTGTTGGATGGCTAGTTCTAGGTTGGCCACAAGACATTAGTTGACCAGGGGCTAGAGTGGAAGGCACTTGCCCAAGGTGCCGTGCCTTGGAACTGAACCCAAAGCCAAATGGTTGCAAACTGAGCTTCTTAACCAACAACCATGCTGACACTGTGAATTCTGAAGTGAATATAGATGCAAATGTTATGTTGTGGTTTTATCTAAAGAGATCTCAGCCACGACTAAGCTGTACCAACTCAGAATAATCACAGATCTCTATCTCAGCCAAGACTAAAGCCTGACGGCTTAGCCATGGCTACAGGGTCACAAGCCACTTCACTTCTGAATAGCTGCTGACTCTGTATAAGATGTTGGTCTACATTAGATTGGATGACAGTTCATGTGTCCAGCAACAGCACAGTCGATATGCATAACATTTCCCAACTGCATCAGCAAAAAAAAAAAAAAAAAAAAAAAAAAAAAAAAAAAAAAAAAAATCCAAAAGAGAACAAAAACAAAAAAAAAGGAGACCATTCTGCTAACATTCTCAGGAATGCTACAGCAACTTATATACCATTATACTCAATCCTCCTCGTTGTCGTCATCGTCAGCATCATTACCATTGCCGGCATCATCATCATTATCATTGTTATCATCATCATCATCACTGCTACCACATGTTTTTGGCTTGGGATTATATCTACAGCTTAGCTATGTTGTTATAGTTGTTGTTGTTGTTTAACCACAGCTTAGCTCTCTTCAAGCTGACCAAATAAAGAAGGCATTCCAACAATGACTATCCTGTCATTTTACAGATACGATTTTATCAAAGGCTATATTATCCAATATGTCCTTAAATATCAAAGGCTATATTGTCCAATATGTCCTTAAATATTTTTAAGATGGCAGAATTAAATTTGAAGAGTTAGTTTCCATTTTGGTAGGTTGAGTAACAATATATAAGCTACCTTATTGATTTGCTGCTTTGTGTTTTTGTAGTCAGGCCTCAAACTCTGGAAACCATTTGTAATATATTCAGAAGATAGAGATGACAAATATTATTACTGTAATTAATTATATATTCCACCACAAAACATGGTGGAAAGTATTTGATTTAATCTCTTCTGTGTATGTCAACATACTTTGTCTTTTAAAAGAAGTTTGTTTTAGTTATAAGCCAAACGTAGTGAGAATACATAATCAAGAACAGGACTATTGGGGTTTTAAGTTTCTGTTCACGAGCTCTTGTTGAGTTTGGTTTTAACTCAAGACAATCTTCACAGAAATATTCTGTTTAACTACACATAATCGATTACGTCATAGACTGTTTGTGAAAAATATAATGAATAAAATTTTACTTTAACACTGTATGCAGTGCAATCAATATATGACTTGGCTTTGCCCATTGGCACAGAATACTCAGACTTTCTCAGAAGTTCTTTGAAGGAGAAAGCTATGGAATCTTGAGAAATTATTGGAGGATAAAGTAAGTCTGAAAAGTCAAAAGTCTACCTTGATTCTACAATCTCACGAGGCCAATGAGCTTGTAATCCAATTTACTGGATTACAAGACTCCTTCCTCTGAACAGGACACCAGTCTGTTGCCGGTTTGACCTTCAGGTACCACTGGTACTCGTTTTTAACTCTGAGTGTGCTTGAGTAACATGGAAAGAAGTCAATTGCTGAAGAATGCAATGTACCACCTAGTCCAAGAACCAAACACTTGATGAAACAATCATGAAGCCAATACTCTGATGAGCAGTACAGTGAGGAATGCATGTGCCAGGTTTCAAAGCAATTTTGAGACTATGTTGGAAGCTGAGGGTGGCTGCTTTGAAGAAACTGTTATCTATCTCCAAGCCGTAATCTGCTGGATATTTTTTTTATTTTTTAAAAAAACTTTTATTTTTAGATGGGATATTGTATATTTTACCTTTTATGCACACTGTCAAATTTAGCCTGAACATCCTGTACATGTGTGTGTGTGCATGTGTGAATGTATGTTTGAGTCTTCTTGTCTTGACATAATGTGTCAGCCGTTAGCGAGTGTCACCATCATACAAACAGTGTCATTCATCTCCAGTCTTCTTTGTAAAAATTTCCTGCCAAGGGCTAATATTACCTTGAAAACAGGTGAGGGTTTGTGACAGGAAGGGCATTCAGTTGTAAAACAAGCTGCTGCAAGGAATTCCATCTGATTCAAGCAAGTATGGAAAAAGTGAGCATTATAACTTCTATGATGATGATGATAATGTTGAGGAGTGATTAATGCCATTATCCCATCTTCTTATATCTAAGTATATGAGATTAACTCTGCACATGTTTTTTTGTTTCACTGAATGCCATTTACAATCGTGTAACTTTGGCATATCCACCATAGTGTTAATGAACGAATCACTACACACATTGACATAAATGTATATTTGTTGGCATAGAAAAAAATGAATCATTAGGAATTTAAATAGCTCCAAGAAACTCCATGCATTATAAATGATACTTACTGGGATAAAATCATATATTATGCAACGAGCATTAAGAAGCTACAAATATGCAGTGAGAGATTGCAAAATGCTTTTCTTATTCATGGACACATTTTCTTATTCATAGCAATTGCTAATCATTTTAAGCCTTAAAAATGGAAAAACTTTTGCATTTCTTGAAGGTAAATTTCGAATTCATTTACATTCTGTATACTGAGCTGGTTAAAACAGTTGATACGCTTACACTTGTAAAGCCTTCATCTTTGGTGTTACAAGGAGTTTTGTTGGTCCCTTGCTCAACTGTTCCCCACACATAATAATCAAGGGGGTTGCAGTGTTGGGAGTTAAGTGGCCAGACAGGGTCCTTGCTTGTGTGGCCATGGTGCAAAATCCCGTTGCCAGACATAGGGTGTTCCAGCAGCCACCTCTTGACCCAGGGAAGCACTACCTTCTCCAGATGCTTAATGTAGCCCTCCGTGTTGAGTGTGAGGCCTTGTGGAAAGATGAATGGAGGTATAATGTTGCCATCACTAGTGATCGCTCCAAACACCATGATGTTGCCTGGATGTTTGATTTTTATCCCTTTTGGTACATGTTTGTATTGATATATGTTCATACTGGAGCTAAGCAGTACAGCATGTTGTTTCCAAATTTCTGGCTGAGTGAATTGCTTCCTGGCGCTGGTTTTTTCACAGACGGTGCCCAACCGACCCTACTATACTGTGTAGTCAACAAAATCGAAAACAAGCAATGCACATGCACAAAATTAGAAATATGAAATGGCAGCAATTTATCCATCGCACCTTTATGTAAGTGTGTGTGTGTGTGTGTGTGTGTAACAATATGCGCATGTATGTGTGTCTGTGTGCTTGTGTGTGCCTGCATGTATGTATATTTATATATAAATGTATAAAGTACACACACTACATACACACGTAAATATATGAATATATGTACATCATTAATTTTTCATACGTATATGTATGTATGTATGTATGTATGAAAGTATGTATATATGTATGTAGTGGCTTCACCAGATGTCTTATATAAATATACTGCTTAATAAAATGAAATGCAACATTGACTTTCCAATTAATGTAGACCTTACATTTTATGCATATACGTACATACATACATATATATATATAATGTATAAATGATATATATGTATGTATGTATGTATATGTATGTATGTATGTATGTATGTATATGTATGTATGTATGTATGTATGTATGTAAAAACAAATAGTAAATGAGTATATGCATATATACGTACAGGTATGTGCATACCGACATCCACCTGTATGTATAGGTGCATATCTGGGTACAGGACATTGCAAACAAACGTAGACGAGAACACACGAGCCACATAGAGAACATTCTCC
>NC_068992.1:10005885-10006507 GCF_001194135.2 Octopus bimaculoides
ACACACACACACACACACACACACACACACACACACACACACACATATATATATATCTTCTTTTCTTTTTATTTATTTTTTTACTAACAATTCAGAGTTAATGAATAACAACTTCCAAAATAACTTATGGCCTAAGATCATCCTCATCTTTGGCATCACAATTACCAATATCATCATCATCATCATTATTATTATTAATATGATTATTAAGGTGGTAAGCTGACAGACTCAGTAGGATGGTGGACAGATTGCTTAGCGGTATTTTATCCATCTTTATGTTCCAAGTTCAAATTCTGCTGAGGATTACTTTACCTTTTGGGGGTCAATGAAATAAGTACCAGTTGAACACTAAGACCAATGTAATTAACTAACCCCTCCACTAAAATTTCAGGCTTTCTGCCAATTAAAAAGGAGCATTCTGTCGGTTATGACAACAAGGGTTCCAGCTGGTATGATCAACGGAACAGCTTGCTCGTGAAATTAATGTGCAAGTGGTTGAGCACTCCACAGACACATGTACCCTTAACATAGTTCTCAGGGAGATTCAGCATGACACAAAGTGTGACAAGGCCAGCCCTTTGAAATACATAGTTATATATATATATATAAATAGATATGCATA
>NC_068992.1:10007151-10011287 GCF_001194135.2 Octopus bimaculoides
TTTTACTTTATTCCCCCCCCCTCTCTCCTTCCCTGTTTGGTTACTAACCGCATTGTTTTGGTCGGATTTAAACATCTTTATATGAGAAGTTTCAAGGAAGCACCTACTTTGCTATGTTACTTCATGGCAGCTCCATAGATTGATTGCTTTCTCCTGGCATTATTGATGTTTTCACATCTGTTTCCAGCATGTCTGTGATGTCCTAGTCGGTGTTTATGTTTTTATCTTCTATTTATTTATTGCTGTTAGTATTCTATCTTGAAGTTTTATCTTTGGGATGGTGTTTCATTGATCTTATCCAAAGATTTTCAATTGATTTTTATTTCTCTAACTATTTCTAACTTCAGATTATTGTTAGATTTTCAAGTTCCTCTGCTTTCAGCTGTCTTTCCTCACTTCTTTCATTATTCATTTACAATTCATATTTTCATTTGTCTCGTTGTTCTGTTTCAGCTTATGTCGGTTGATATTCTATAGGTATGCACCTCTGATTTGAATCTGTGTGTGTGTGTGTGCACGCGCATGTGTGCGCGTATGTATGTGTCTGTCTGTCTGTCTGTTTGTGTATGTGTTTGTGTGTGTGTCTGTGTGTGTGTGTATGTGTCTCTGTGTGTGTGCCTATGTGTATGTGTTTGTGTGTTGGTAGGTGGATGTGTCTGCGTATATGTGTCTGTGTGTGTGTCTGTGTGTGTGCCTGTGTGTGTGCCTGTGTGTGTATGTGTCTGCATGTATGTGTGTGTGTGTGTGTGTGTGTGTGCTTTGCTATTTGTTTTGGTTATTTTGATTGTGGTTACACTACGTCTGTCTTTCTGGCTTATGTTTTTAATGTTTTTCCTTCTTTCATTGCTTGTATTTATACTGTTTGTTCTTGGTCATTTGTTTTCTTTATTCAAAATTCGGACAGAACTTATGGGATGACCTAATAGATCCATGGTAGTGTCGTGTCACTGGCATAGTGCTATACAAATCACTCAGCTATTTTAAAAAGCTCAGTCTACCAAGCTGTACAACAGGCAAAGAACAACTCAATAAGGTAGGCATTCATATCAGCACTGTTTCATAGTATTTAATAGTCAAAATATGTATTTTCTATTTATAATTTACTCATAGTAATATCATCTGATTGAAGACGGGGGCGGTGGGGGGTGTCTTTGTTTTTGTATGTTCTGCACATCAGACTAAAAACAACGAAAACACGTCATGTCAATGCCAGAGCATAAATCACTGATTTCTCAGCTAATTGTTTATAAACCTGTTGACCTGTCACTCACATTCCCTACGAGCAAACTTGCGCTTGTAAACAATAATTCGCAGTTCTTTAGATTTAGGCATAAATCTTAATTCCATTCATGAGTCTATAAATTTAGCCATCATTTATAATCCCATACACACACGCACACACACACACAACATTTGATAATTAAATCAACCTTACCGATGCTTGTTACTCATTGAATTTGCCAGAGGGGTGGGGGTCAACATAGTTCACTTGTTAATGGAATAGATTTGGGTACAAAGATATTGATTTAACCTTACTAATTAGGAGACACTCATTACAAGCTCTCTCTCTCTCTCTCTCTCTCTCTCTCACTCTGCATTATAAACTAATGATCTCATTACAAAGTGAAACTAGAGTTTTATTTCCATTGGATAATTTATTGGACTGCCTGTTGGCTGCCATGGATCCTGTGTTCAATTTTTCTCTGTGTGTCACATTGTGTTTCTGGGTCAATACACCTAATCTTAAACCAAGTCACTTTCCTTTGATCTATGGTTCCAATTACAAGCATTTCGTTTTTTTCTTTTTTCTTTCTTCTTTTTTTTTTTTTTTTTTTTTTTTTTTTTTTTGCTATTCTTTGAATATATATTTTGTTTTTTTACCTTTTCCTTGTTTCAATCATTGAATGCTTGGGCACTGCTTTGAGAAAGGTTTTTAATTGAACAAATTGACCCTGGACCCGTTTTTTTTCTAAGCCAGGTCCTTATTTTGTCATTCTTTTAAATAAACCAACACAAGATATCAAGCAATGGAGGAGCACAAACACACACACACACACACACACACACACACACATAGCAGGCTTCTGCCAACCAAATTTGCTTACAAGGCCTCAGTTAGCCTGAGGCTATAGTAGAAGACATTTGTCCAGGGTGTCACACAGTGGGACTGAACCCTGAACCATGTGGTTGGGAAGCAAGCTTCATACCATACAGCCCACATAACCACACCTTTGTGCCTATGTAAGAAAAAATAAAAAAATATGTCAAAAAGAGAAATTTAGCAGATTCTGCTAAAATTTCTGCAGAACAACACTGTTGGATAAAAATGCATTAATAGGAAGTTTTCATCAAAGATGTGGAGAGAAAGGATTAAGAAATATGTCCAATATTGTGTCTGTGGAATCAGGAGAAAGAGATCAGTGAGGATATTGAAAGGATTTTAAAGGATTTTAATGGAAATGGTAAGTGTTGTAGAAATGGTAGAAGAGAAAGAGAGAGAGAAAGAAAGAGAGAGAGAAGGAGAGAGAATGAGAGAGAGAGAGAGAGAGAGAGAGAGAGTTACAGCACATTTCATTACTACATAATAGACTGAATTAATATGACAGTCTCTATGTGATCACTTGATCTGTTAAATATAGCAGCCAAATACCCCTCGAATCACACACTACTGCCTAGAAGAAATATTGTAATCTTAGGCAGAACACCTTTGATCACCTTTTTGTGTGTGTGTGTGTGTGTGTGAGAGTATATGTGCATATTTGTGCTTGTCATTTATTGTTTGACTGTGTTCCTTTGTTTCTGTCCCTGCAACTTAAAAATTTTGTTTTGCAAAAAAAAAGAGAACTAATTTCATAAGTAGCTGGCTTAGCTTAATTACTGTGGAGTGAATTTGACTGACTAGCATTTTCAAGTCAGTGCTCCAGCATGGCCACAGTCTTGTGACTGAAACAAGTAAAAGAACAAAACAATGTGAAATGAATTTGAAGACACAATGGAAGCATTTAACATTAAAGAAAACAAATGGCAGTTTTATGCATTTAATAAGCATAAACATGGATTGTGGCTATGTGGTCAAGAAGTTTGCTTCCCAACCACATGGTTTTGGGTTCAGTTCTCCTGTATGGCACCTTGGACAGATGTCTTCTTCTATAGTCCTGGACCAATCAAAGGCTTATGAGTGGATTTGGTAGACAGTAAATGAAAGAAGCCCATTGTATGCACACACACACACACACACACACACACACACACACACATGCACACACATCTATTTGACAACTGGTGTTGGTTTGTTTATGTTCCTGTAACTTAGCAGGTTGGTAAAAAGGGAATGATACAATAAGTACCAGGTTTAACAAAGAAACATGATTACTGGAGTCAATTTGTTCAACTAAAACCCGTTTAAAGTGGTGCTCCAGCATGGCCACAGTCTAATAACTGGAACAAGTAAAAAATAACGGATGGAAATTGAAATGAGTGCATTCATGAAGCAAGGAATTAGCACAGGCCTCGATAGTAGTTAATGATGGACCATTAAAGACTAACAAGAATTAGTTCTTTTAGATAATTTTCTCTGATGCCAAATAACCAACTCAACAGCTTGCCGCTTCTCTGTTAATAAACCCTGCAAAGATCCGACTGTAATATACTGGAGTGTGTGAAATGGAGTCATGAGAAAAAACACGTCTCTTTTAAATGATATTGGCTTTGAGCCGATTCCAATCAATATTTTTATATGACTATGTTAAGATGAAGTTCTATTTACAAATATTTCATGATAAAAATATAGAATTTGTATATTGATTAATAAGATCAAGCTATAGTTTATCATTGATTGATGACCGACAGGCAAATATTTATGTCTCTCTGTCTAAATTGTCTCCAAGATATGGGCAAAAATACAAAAATAAAAAAAAAATTCTGATGAAATTTAAAACTATATGTATTTATTATCATAATAATAATAATAATAATGATAATAATAATGATAAAAATGATAATTAATAATATTAATAATAATAATAATAATAATAATAATAATAATAATAATAATAATAATAATAATAATTAATAATAATGATAGTAATAGTTATCACCATTATCATCACTGTTGCCACCACTACCACCACCACCAC
>NC_068992.1:10011577-10013517 GCF_001194135.2 Octopus bimaculoides
CACCACAACCACCACCACCACCTCCACCACAACCACCACCACCACCAATACCACCACAACCACTGCCCTACCGCTGCTACCACTGCCACCCCACCCTACCTTCCACCCCACCCCATCCTTCATCCCCACCATGATCACTGCCGTTATCATCACTGCCACCGTTACTGTCGTCGATGCTGTTATCGTTGGCATCAGCAGCATCACAATCAGCATCACCGGTGTCATCATCGTGATTGTTAATGGGTCTGCAGTACAGCATAGCATCAGTTATCTTGATCTTTCATCATCTGATGAGAGAAGCCAAGCATTAAGAGATCTGGACTTAGCCACTTCGTCCCTCATCCTCCTCGCACCTTCCTTGGTCTTCCATTTCCATCTTTACTCTTCACCAACAACACATACAACTTTTCATTCCAGCACTCAATCTCTATCATATCACAAGCCCATACCACTGCAGTCATCTGTCTGTGAAAACACACACACACACACACACACACACACACACACATCATCATCATCGTCGTCATCATCATTTTACATCCGTTCTTCCATGGTAGGATGGGTTAGATGGTTCAGCAAGGATATAGTGATTCAGTGGCTCACATCATACTCCAACATCTCATTTTGAGCATGGTTTCTATGGTTGGATGCCCTTCCTAACACCAATCACATTATGGAGTATACTGCATGCATTTTTTATGGCACCAACACTGCAGAGGTTTCCTTGCCATCAGAAAGACTAAAAAGCTCCTGATAACACAAAAAGTAAAATGGATAAATCGCCCATCACTTTCAACAATGCTATGTTACGGGGACGTAAACACACTACCATTGGTTGTCAAGCAGTGTTGGGGGGACAAACACAGACACACAAACATATACACACATATACATATATATGACAGGCTTCTTTCAGTTTCCGTCTACCAAATCCACTCACAAGGCTTTGGTCGGCCCGTGGCTATAGTAGAAGACACTTGCCCAAGGTGCCGCACAGTGTGACTGAACCCAGAACCATGTGGTTGTTAAGCAAGCTACTTACCACACAGCCACTCTTGCGCCTTTGATTGTTTATTTTCAGAATGACATTATGGAGTTGACGTGGGAGTCTGGATCCGGACAGTTAAAACAGGTACACCATTCAGGCTGGATGTGGCCAATTTAAATGCTAAAGGGTTATAGTGTTCTATACTTTGCTCATCTTTCCCAACCCAAAAGTGTCTGAGGAATATTTAACCATGAGGACATTAATTCAATGGAGGTGGGGGTGGGAGAAGGTGGTTCGGTTGATTGAACAACTGAACGGTCAGCATGGAGATTAACAGTGATCCATTTACTAGTTACTAGTTAGTATTACTTGTGTATGGTTAGTAGGTTAGTAGTGTGGTAATAAATGTACCAGTGTGTTGCTAGCAGCTGGCTTGGGAGAGGCTGATGGTCATTTAGTTTTGAAGTGGTCTCTCAAAGTCACTCATTGTTTCATAACAAGGAGTGTGGAGTGTGGAAAGGGCAAATGTGTATATGCTTGTACAAGTGTGTGTGTGTTTGTGTGTGTGTGTATGTGTGTGTGGGTGTGCGTGTGTGCATGTGTGTATTTGTGTATGTGTATGTGGTGTACATGCGCTTACATATACAGAGGTGTGTTGTGTGTGAATGTATGTGTGTATGTATTCATTAATGTAGGACTTCTCTTTCTCTCTCTCTCTTCACACACACACACATTTATATCATCATCATCATCATCATCATCGTTTAACGTCCGCTTTCCATGCTAGCATGGGTTGGACGATTTGACTGAGGACTGGTGAAACCGGATGGCAACACCAGGCTCCAGTCTAATTTGGCAGAGTTTCTACAGCTGGATGCCCTTCCTAACGCCAACCACTCGGAGAGTGTAGTGGGTGCTTTTACGTGTCACCCGCACGAAAACGGCCACGCTC
>NC_068992.1:10014126-10020821 GCF_001194135.2 Octopus bimaculoides
TGCAGTGCATAAACTGTCATCTAAATCACGCAAAAATTAAAATAACACTGACGTCTGATTTTAACAGATAAATTTACCGAAATTGCATGAAAATATCTTGAAATACTAAAGAGTAAATTCATTCAATAAAATCGCCATTGGCCTCAACCACATCTTCTGGACGACTTTGGAATCTCCTGCAACTCTTCTGGACGGTCTCCTTGTTTAAGTTGGTGAATGCTGCTATAATCCTTGCCATCAGTGCACCTTTAGTGTTATAAGGAGTTTTGTTGGTCTTAACTGCACTCCACACATAATAATCAAGGGGGTTGCAGTGTGGGGAGTTAGGTGTCCAGATGTTAGGGGTGATGTAGTCACAGAAATTCTGATAGCCATGACTGGGTTCTCCTGCTTGTGTGGCATGGCACAGAGTCCTGTTGGCAGACAGGGTCTTTCAGTAGCCACCCTCTTGACCCAGGGCAGCACTACCTTCTCCAGGTGCTTGATGTAGGCCTCCGTGTTGAGTCTGAAGCCATGTGGGAAGATAAATGGAGGCATAACGTCACCATTACTAGTGGTCACTCCAAACACCATGATGTTGACTGGATGTTTGATTTTTATCACTCTCAGTACATGTCCTCAGATTGCACTGTCCTCAGATTGACACCCAAACACTCTGAAATAATTGTATTGGAGCTTCCGACGTGAATGCTAAGCAGTATAGTATGTTGTTTCCAAATTTCTGGCTGAGTGAATTGTGTCATGGTGCTGTTTTTCTCACAAAGGGTGCCCAACTGATCCTACTCTACTGTGTAGTTAACAAAATCAAAAACAAACAATGCACATGTACGAAATTAATAAAATAACATAGTGACAATTTACCCATTGCACTCTGTATATACATACATACATACATACATACATACATACATACAAGCAAACAGACAAAAATACCCTGTTGTTGATGTTGAAATTCCAATGAAGGAGCCTTGGATCTAGGTTAGAAACCAGTTCTTTCTCTGTTGGCAAGAAATCTTGAAATAAACTGAATAATGATATACATACACACATGCATACATACATGCATACATGCATACATACATACATACATACATACATACATACACATACAGAAACATACATACATATATACAGACAGACGACATAGATACATACATAACATACATACATCCATAACATACATATCTATTCATCTTTCACTCTCATATGCATAGATATTCAGTTGGGAAATATGGACAATAACTTCATAATTAAATGATGAATGTGATGATGATGATGATGATGATGATGATGATGATGATGATGATGATGATGGTGACGACAATGATGATGAGAACTATAACATCATCAACCCAATGACAATGATAGTATAGGCAGCAGTAACAGCAATAATGATGACGACGACAATGTTAATGGTGATGGCTCTGATGATAATAATGATGATGATGATGATTGACAATGACGATGTTGACGACGAAGTATATGATTACACACAAGCGCATGCAAATGAAGATACACTTTACTACATACTCCTACCTAATTCCCCCACTTGTTTATGACATCTCATCTGGTTGGTCATCTCTGTCTAAATTACATAACACATCACATGTACTACCATTTGGTTTGCACATTGCTATGGAGACCAATATCCAGTGCACACATGCACTAGCAAATATTATATGCTGTACATTTATATTTGCCCCATTTTTTAAATATTATACATAATAAATTCTCTTAAGGCACTGAAATGACAGATTTATTAAAACATCAGAATGTCAGGCAGAATTTCTTTGGAATCTTTGCACTCCATGTTCAAGTCTTATTGAGATCCACTTTGCTCCTGGGGTCGACAAATAAAATATCATTTAAGGGAGGGTGACAGAGCTGTTAGAGTTTAGGACGAGATGCATCACACTACCTATACTTAGTCATTGTATTTTGAGTTCAAATTTCATCACTCACCATTAGACTCCTCCTTATAACAAGAACTGGGCCATTTTGAGATTTAGCTGATGGTGATAATTAACATGGGACAAAGAGACATGAACACACACACACACACACACACACACACACACACACACACACACACACACAAACATACACACTCATGCACACATACAAACACGCATACATGCATACACATATACATGCACACAAATAACACACACACACATACAACAAGCTTCTTTATCAGTTTCTGTTTATCAGATCCATGCACAAGGCTTTGATCATCCTAGGGCTAAAGTAGAAAACACTTGCCCAAGTTCCTGTGTAGTGCGAATGAACTCTGAACCACATGGTTCTGAAGTAATCTTCTAACTATGCAGCCAAGTCGGTGCCTGTTTTATGTATGTGATAAAGAAATACAAGCAACCAATTTGATTGTATTTACAATGAATTGCTCTTCGTAATTTATTGAACATTGTGAGGAGGTGGATACAGAAATAAAATATTTTATTATGTTGAAGTCGTTGTGTATTATGAGAAACAAGTTAAATAAAGCTAAAGTTTCATAATAGAGGGTTTAGGAATGTTGAAATACTTTCTGGCAATGAGAAAAGGTGGAACATCAGTAGTAATAAGTTTTGCTAATGAAACAAAAGCTCTTTAGATAATAACAAGTGGGAGGTCTTTACTATTTATTTTGGTTGGTGACAGACACCATACAACAAATGAATGTTTTGGAACACAAAAAAAAAACTTTACGAAATCATAAATACATTTTTGTGACCTATGGCTATTCCATGGTTTTCATAAATGCTCGTATTTCTATGTTGTTGCATATATTTATAGACATGCATTTATAGACATTGTTGTATTATTTTAAATGTTATTGATTACATCTTGTAGTTCCAGAGATTTACTTGTTTAAAGTGTGACATTTGAATTTCTTTCACTATGTCTCTGAGATCACTCCATGGTTAAGGTTGTTAAAAGTATAACGATCAAACACATAATGATGAACAGAATAAGATTGTATACTACAGCTTCAGGTTGACCAAAAAAAAACCATGCAAGCAGATTTGATAAATAGAAACTGAAAGAAGTCTTTTGCAGGTCTTTTGAGATTGGTGAGATTGATGCTGTTAATATTTGGTTTAAAGTGTTAAAGGTTGACATCTACAAGAAAGACATGAGAGAGAGATTCTGGAAGGCCAATGTTCTGCAGATGAAGAATTTGTTGAAGTGGTTAATGCACTCATTGCCTGGAGCTCTCATGGCCAGAGATATACAGATAAAATTAATAAACAACCTGTGTTTTTACTGATACCTGAGATGATGAGGGAAACGCTCAGTAACAGTTCTCATCATCATCATCATCATCATCATCATTATTGTTGTCGTCATCATCGGTGTTGTCATAGTCATCATCATCGTCATCATCATCATCATTGTCATCACCATGACCTTAATGTGAAATGTAAAGTTAGGTGGATGAACACGAAATGGGTAATGAATAGAGGAGAGTGGTGGACCACATGCAAAACAACCTGGACCACTCCTCCCACATCCCCCTAGCTTCCCCCCCATATGCCCCTATGTTCCCCTATATCTCCTCACATTTCCCACAATACTCTATCTCCCCTCACTTCCCCATACCCCACATCCACAACTCCCAAATATCCCTCCTACCTCCAAAGCCCCTCCCCATCCAATTTAGAAGCATACTTAGAGGCCAACATTCACATTATATTTACCATTATGATTCTCCGTCTCTGCTACAATTAAGGTTGGGTTCCTCTTTCCTAATGACATTTTCTTTGAACTACATTATCTTTAAACAGACAACATTTTACTTTTGTTTTGATTCTTTCAGCTTTGGTGGAATTTTAACACAAATATTATTATACATCGTAACAAATGGTAAATTCTTGGAAAAATTCTTCATAGCAAATACCCACCTATTCGCTTTCTCACTTCTTCTTTAGGTACATGAGAGAGTATAAATATATATGTGTATATATATTACATATATGTATATATATATTTCATACATACATACATACATACATACATATATACATACATACATATATACATATATATATATATATATACACACACACACATACAAATATATATGTATATACAAATGTATGTATGTATGTATCTCTCTCTCTCTTTATATATGTATATATATATATATATATATATACACACACACACACACGCACATACATATATAAATACAAACTCAATTATATAAAAGTTTGTGTTTACAAACTAGAGGGAGAAAAATAGTCCTCAATGTAAGAAGTAGAATTTCTAGCTTTGTTTTGAAGCTAAATTGTGAAACTAGGAATTGTAATTATTGTGAAATTTTAACTTCAAAATAATAACCCCACCACGCACATATTTAATATTTACCACCTTATCTCTCACTTACTCTTTTTCCATTATTCCTTCTCTCTCTCCCTCTCTTTCTCTCTCTCTCTCTTTTCCTCTCTCTCCCTCCCCTACCTCTTTCTCTCTCACGTTACACTCTTTTTCTATTTCTCTGTTTTTTCTCTTCCTAAATCTCTTTTAGTATTTCAGCATCTCTAATCATCAACCATTTCCTCTCGCTATTTCTCTCTTTCTGTTGTATTTTCCGACAATTTCTCTTATGTCTCTTAGAACTCACCATAACGAACTTTGAATGTCGAATGAAAATATAAAAATATAACAAAAAGTAAAAACTTTTTTTAAATAAACAAAACAAAACAAAAAAAAATAATATTCAATTCTCAAAATTCTACAAGAGTTCTTTTACTGCTAAATTTTGAAAATTCTGATAGAATAAATATTCCAATCGTGCGAGGTGTGGAGGTGGGGAGGGCAGGGTAACTGGGAGAAAAAATTAAAAAAAATTTAACGGTCTGTAATTTTGGAATGATTGAAAGTGGAATTATTAATGGTTTGTAATTATGACTGTTTACGACAGTCATTCTCCCATTTGATGAGAAGATAACTGGCAAGCAACAATCAGGCGAGCATAGAGTATTCGGCACTACATCAATGCTTCTTCAACTAAGACAATAGAGATGTTGTGTGAGATATGCTGCTTGATAAAGGTAGTTCCAGAGCTCTGCATTGTTGACGTTATATAAAATGTTCATTCTGGTTTCTCTGTGGTTTAGTACATATTTCAAATTATTTCTTCAATAGTTCTTTCTAATTTTTGACACAAGGCCTGCAATTTCGAGGCCACTGGGGAAGTTGATTACATCGACCCCCCCAGTGCCAACTGATACTTATTTTATTGACTCTGGAAGGATGAAAGATAAAACCAGCTCTGGCAGCATTTGAACTCAGGCCATAAAACTGGAAGAAATGCTGTTCAGCATTTTGTCTGGCATGCTAATGATTCTGCCAACTCACCCCGCCACCCCCAGACTATTTGGTTAATATCATATCAACAAGAGAGTGTAGGCTTTTGTCCTGCTAGAGCTAACAGTCAAATCTTCATTCATCAAACATGTTTAACAAGAAAAGAACATGTGATAATGTAGTTTTAGATACAGGCACAAGCATGGCTGTATGGCTACGAAGTTTCCTTTGCAACTAACCACATGGTTTTGGGTTCAATACCACAATGTGCCACTTTTGTTGCCAAAAGTTTTCAACAATGAGTTGATCACTGCCTTGTGAGTGAAATATGGTTGATGGTAACATCGAAAGCTTGGTGTGTATCTATATACAGATGCCCCCCCCCACACACACACATACATGCATGCTTGTATATAAGTACCAGCCAAATACTGTGATTCATTTAATCAAGTACATATACCTCACCCACCTCCAAATTTGTGCCCTTCTGCTAATGCTAGAAATCATTAACCTGTATTATCATCATCATTGTTGTTATTGTTGTTGTTGTTATAGAGATTGAAAAGGAGAGAGATGCCTGCCTGAGGATCAAACCTCAGTTACATAACCATAAACGTACCACCTTTTAACATGCAAACACTGAAGGTTGTGTGTGGCCGACCTTAAAAATCTTTTGAGAGAAGGGCAGACAACTTTTGACTTCCCACTGTACAGACACCTGTCAGTCAGTTCTAATTTAGTTGATATTGTTTGTTATTCAACAAGATTCTTACTGTTGAAAGTTAATATTGTTAAGTACCATATACCCAAGAGGGGGAAAAAAGAAGAAAAAAGAGAAGGCAACTAACACTTTATAAGTTTATCATTATCCAGTACTTGAATCCAATTTGACAAGCTTGGACACACACTGCCTATGACAGGATAGGAACTAAAAGCTCTTCACTTAGCAATCCCACACCTTTCCCCACTTAATCTCAAGTTGGTGTTTGAAAATTTACGAAATATCTGTATTGAGTGTTATTTTTCATTGTTTATTGTGTATTTATAATTGTATCTCACCCTGTTGTTGAAGGGAAGTCATAAGTCAGGACTGATCAAGCACTTCCTAAACGTAGAAGACACTCCAGCGAAGTAGAAGCTGGTAGGATGTCATTTGAGAGAGATATAGCTGCTGCTTCTTGCAAGTCAACTCTCTTGATGGCTCATTCAGTATATGTGTGTGTGTATGTGTGTGTGCATATGTATGTGTGTGTGTGTGTGTGTGTGTGTGTGTGTGTGTGTGTGTTTGTGAATTTCTGTATGCGTGTGTATATGTCTACAGGGATGTCACAGCTTTCTGTGTGTATGTGATTTTACTTACGCATCTGTTTGTATATATATAT
>NC_068992.1:10020930-10022556 GCF_001194135.2 Octopus bimaculoides
ATATATGTATATATATAGTTGAAATTTATAGCAAAACAAAGATGAAGACAGGTGTAGGAACAACAAGCAAATGAATAAGTTTGATGCTCGGGTAAAATGGAAAAGCCTTTTATGTTTTGAACTTATGCTCTTTGACAGAAAGGAATAAGAGGGAATAAGTAGAGAAAGAATAAAAAAAACATGTTGAGTTCAGTGGTCCAACATGGTGAATATATATATATATATATCATCATCATCATCATCATCGTTTAACGTCCGCTTTCCATGCTAGCATGGGTTGGACGATTTGACTGAGGACTGGTGAAATCGGATGGCAACACCAGGCTCCATATATATAGATATATGATATGATATAATAAATGAGAGTGTTAGTGTGTCAGTGTGTCACACTTTTTCAACTTTACTTTTAGAGGCCGTAGCTCAACACATCATACCATTTTGGAATCAGGCCAACTCTGTGAGTAAATTAAAAACATTCTGGGATGAATCTGGACGCATAGTCCCAAAATTTTGGATTCCCAAGTTTTCATTACTGCGATTGTTTTTGGCAATTTTTTTATGTGACTTTTTGCAACAAATTTCTTTGTACGATAACAATTTTTTATAGCTTGGAAAAAAATTTGAGGAATGATTGAAATTAATTGCGAAATCCAGGGATTATTTTTGGTGATCTTTTTGCTTGATTTTTTGTGACGAATAGGATCATCATAGGAATATATTACTCTGGAGGAAGCAATTGCAACAAATTCTCCAAAACAAGTCTGAGATTTGTTTGCAGATCTTCCCATTCGGGGTTATTAGCTTAAAAGTTAGTATATATATATGTGTATATATATGTGTGTGTATACATATATATATATATATATATATATATATATATATATATATATATATATATATATATATATATATATGTGCATATGTAGATGGGTGTATGTGTGTCTGAGAAAGTCAATTATTTGTACTTAAGTAGTGGAAGTGGTGGTGGTGGTGGTCTTGGTTGTGGTAGTAATTGTTATTGTGGTTGTTGTTATAGTGGGGGTGGTTGCTGCTGTTGCTATTGTGGTAGTAGTGGAGGCAGCCAGGAATTTCAAGGACTCAACACCAGAAAAACTGAAGACAGGGAAACCAATCCTTCATTATTTCATACAATGCAATACCACTTGACTTTCTAATAGAGGCACAAGGCCAGAAATTTGGTGAAAAGAGATTAGTTCATTAAATTGACTTAAAAATACTTGACTGATACTTTGTTTTATCAGTTCAGGAAGGATGAAAGACAAGCGTGACTTTGACAGGAAGTGATTTTAAAGCACAAAGAATCAGAATAAATAGTGAATAGTATAGATAAATGTATAGATATTTATTTGAAAGCTTTAGCTGTGGAGATTACAGGTGATGTGAAAACATTTTATTGCTCTCATAAGTAAACTGAAAATGGTTGGTAACCCTCTTAAAATCTATGCGAAGAATGCACTCTTATTCTTTGGCTACCCACAGAACTATTAATCTAAACTGATACACACACACACATACACACACAAACACACGCATGCATACATATATCATACATACATATATACATAAAAATATGCACACACACACACACACACACACACACACACA
>NC_068992.1:10022568-10023601 GCF_001194135.2 Octopus bimaculoides
ACACACAAATGGTTTATTAGGATATAACATAAACAATTGTCTTGCTGATTTTCAGAATGTTTGTATAGAAGGAATATTTGTATAAGAATGGTATAGATGTGTCTAAATGGCCAATGACATTACTATCTCACATTCCCTCTCTTCCCACAACCTCTGTACCTGTAATTGTCTGTAACTCACTGAGTTTATGAATTCCTTCTGAGTTGTGTAAATCCTTGTCACCACTGTTTAAATCCTTAACATGTTAGATTGCTATAATGCCCACTTTGGTAAACAGTACACTTAGTAAAACCAGTAAAGGCACGACTATCTCTGACCACCTACTACATACTCTGGTACTTCATGTACCTCTCTTTACTTATAGTTACTAGGTTTTTCCATTTGTCATGTGGGAGGGGTGTACAATTATTACTAATTCCCTACAACAAATATGTAATATGTACACACACACACACACATACACATTCATGTAAATATATGTATTTTAAAAGGTGGCAGTGATTTTGTAGTCTTCTTTTGCATCCAGTCTGGCTTTTCAAACGTGATTGTGCAAAACTTCAAAGCCACCTCCAATCATTAAACGCATACAGATAATGTGCTGCATTGCTCATAATCACTTCTTTAATCAGTTTTATATATAACTGAAGTTGTGGCTGTGTGGTAAGAAGCTTGCTTCCTAAACACATGATTCTGGGTTCAGTTCCACTGTGTGGTACCTTGGGCAAGTGCCTTCTACAATAGTCTCAGACCAACCAAAGCCTTGTGAGTGGATTTAGTAGACAGAAACTGAAAGAAGCCTGTCATATAAATATATATACAGAATGTAACCACATGTGAGCTGTTGGCGATTTTCTTCCTCTGTTTTCTCTTCTTTTGGACTTTTCTCTGTTTCCGATGAAGAGCAGCTGCTCGAAACATTAAACCATCTTTCTTTCCTTTCCTGAGCATCTGCTAATACATTACATGTGCCACGTCCTCGCGTTGTTGTTTTTTTGTGTTTGTTCTTTTTGGGATTTATATATATATGTATATA
>NC_068992.1:10023802-10024794 GCF_001194135.2 Octopus bimaculoides
TATATATATATATATTTATATTTATGTGTGTGTGTGTTTGTGTCTGTACTTGTCACCCCACCCCCATCCCCACCCACAATCGCCTGACAACCAATGGTGGGGTATTTACATCCCTGTAGCCTAGTGGTTTGGCAAAAGAGACTGATAGGATAAGTACCAGGCTTACAAAGAATAAGTCATGGGGTTGATTTCTTCATCTGGGCTCCAGCATGGCCACAGTCAAATGACTGAGACAAATACATATGTGTATATGTATGCTCATATGTATACATATATGGTGGATTGGTGGATGTATATACATGTGTATGTATGCTTATACACACTCATATGACAATTTATGTAGAAACATTTAGATGCATCCATGTAATTGAAATATGTATATATATTCATGTATGTGTGTGTACATATATGTATGTACATATGCATATATAAAGATATATATATATACATATATAATTTATGTAAGGGCATTACTATACAATAATGCCTCACGCTCAGAGGGACTCCATATAAATATATATATATACATATAGATATACATATATACATATATATATACATATATACATAATTATATACATAAACACATACATATACATATATACACATACATTCAAGCACTTACATACATACACATACATACATACAAACATGTGTGTGTGTGTGTGCATGCATATATGTTTCCCTTGAATCAATATAGTACATTGTTCCACGTTGTGTGTTCAATCAGTTTGGCATTTGATGATTACATACCAGAAAAAAAAAAATCAAACACATAAATAAATAAAACAAAATAAAATAAAAGAAAAGAATAAAAAATGGGAGCAAATTGGAGCTCATTGAGAGGATTTTTAATTTCTTTTTATCAAAGAGAAACCAGAAATTATCCCTTTCAGCCGTTTGCAGTCAAGGTTAGCTTTCGGAATTAATAGGTCTTCATTTTTCTGCATCTCAATCGAGTTTCTCTTATTTGTTTTGCTGAAAAAATTTTT
>NC_068992.1:10025295-10026232 GCF_001194135.2 Octopus bimaculoides
AGAATAATAAATATAAATCTGAAAATGTATGTTCTTGTGTGTGTGTTTGTCCCCTACCGCCTCTTGATGACGATGATTATGATGTTGATTAGGATAATGATGATGATGACGATGACTTACAAGGCTGTAAGTGTGGGAAAACAGCAGATAATGAAATCAACTCTGTGCTTGGGTGAGACTTTATTTTACTGCCCCCAACAGGGTTCGAACTTTGAAACATTGAAAAACAGAAAAAGCCAACAAGATACAGTTTTAGAAAATATTTAGTTCAGAAGTCAACTGATGCTGCATCACAGAAGAGACAATACATTATTGAGGCAAAAAGTAACTGTAAATTGGAAACTAATTCTTTCCAAAAGAAACCTCAAGCAATGTCTGATTCAATCTCCATTACTGACATAGGCTATTCTAAACAGAAGGAAATTTTATGTTGCGGGAGAATATTATGGGATTGATATGGTATCTTTAATTATTTATATAACAATCCATTTTTCTTCTGTTTACATCCTTACATAAACAACAGTTGAAGTTGGTATTAATTTCTGGGTATGCAAAAAGGAACCAAAACAAAACAAAACAAAACAAAATACAATGAATGAAGAAAAAAACAAAAATAAAGAGCTATATGGTTTTATTTATTCAGTGGTTTTTACATTGACTAACTTGAAGCTTGCTAACATGTGCAAAGGTAATAATCTCTCAAAGCAATCTTGATATCCATCTACAATATATATATATGTATGTATGTGTGTATATACACACACATATACATATACATACATAAATACATACACACATACATACATATGTATGTATATATATATATATATATATATATATATATATATATATATATACACACACCTGTATATGTATATCATATATATAATATATTTCAGCAAATAAACTAGCAGTAAGCAGCAGAATGGCTAATATT
>NC_068992.1:10027232-10030774 GCF_001194135.2 Octopus bimaculoides
AGTTTGGTTCACCTACAGCATCATCACCATAAACTTCACAAATGCTTTTTTACAAATCCTTGCAGCATTTTCTCCTTTTTTTTTTAAAAAAAAAGCATTACAACACAAATATGAAATTTTTGGTTATCCATTTCAAATGTCAATAAAGGGTAACCAGAATGAAAGATAAATCTATTTTTAGTCAGGAATAAAGAAGAGATGCACTACCATATACATCATCATCTTCGTCATCATCGTCATTTAATGTCCGCTTTATGTGTGTGTGTGTGTGTTATAATTCAACTGTTACCCACTTGAGTGCATATGTTAGTAATTCGCAATCCTATTTATATTACATCATCATAATTTTAACCACAGAGAAACACACGTAATATGATGATGATGATGATGATGATAATGATGGTGATGATGATGATGATGATGATGATGATGATGATAATGATGATGATGATGTTGTTGAGTATGCTTTACATTTTAATTTTGGGGAACTGTCCTATTTATTTAAAAAATTTTAAGAATATTTTCAAATATGAATTAATATTTTGAAATTAGAATCTTAAATGTAGAACTGAATTTGATATTAAACTGTTGCAAAAAAAAAAATCTATTCATCCATGATTTGGGTCACCCATTTAAGCCTTCATTTTATCATCATCATCATCATCATCATCATCATCATCATCATCATCATCATCATCATCATCATCATCATCATCATCATCATCGTCATCATCTCCACCACCACCATCATCATTTTAATGCCATTTGTTTTTTGTTTTTGTTTTTCTGCTTCTTCCGTATGTGCAGCAATGCAACAAGTTTTGCAGCCACAGACTCACAGCACATTTTCAATCATATTAATATTTATTCCCGAGATTTTTCATCATATCTCACACATCTAGTCTCTCCATTCCTTTCCCAGTTCTTACATACTTACTTCGTCTGCCTTTTTCTACTCTGGCTCCGCTTTTTTTTTTTCCTCATTAACTCCACAATGCCTTTTCTTCTTTTCCTCATCCTTCCCTTTTTCCCCCTCTCGATAAATGCAGCATCTCACTTGCATCACATGCCGATAGCAGTGCAGTTGCCTTTCTCTGTACACACATCAACCAATGCCTGGCTGCTTCTGCAGCTGACTTCCAGCATGCCTTTCGTGCAAGTTAATGATGCACATCAAACATTGTGCATCTCAAAATTACACATTGGATACTTTTAATGGCCAGCTGCTTTCACAGATCACTTCCAGTCAGCCTTTCAGGGATTATATCAGTGAATGTCAACCATTCAAGACCCAGAGTTACCTCGTGTTCAAGTCAGGGGAAATTGATGGAGTGGTTGTTAGAGAGTTGGAAGGAAGAGCTAGCTGCATTCATTCTGGCTCTCTGCATTCTGAGATCGAATCATATTGCTGTCGACTTTGATATTCATCTTTGCAGGGGTCAATGAATAAAAGACCAGTTGAGATTGGTGGATCAACCACTTGGTTTCAGGTTCAATCCTAATGAGGTATGACACTTCATGTAAATGTATTGTACCATACTTTTGGAGAGACTAATGTCTACACATCAAAGGAACTCATCAACAGAAGCTGACAAGAAGCTTGTCATGTATGTATACACACACACACACACACACACACACACACACACACACACACACACACACACACACATTAGGTTCAGAGTTCATCTTAGGCTGGGGTCATGGGTCATACTCCCCCAACACAGTTCAGGCTCACAACACATAAATTCACTGCAACACAATTTCTATTCCTCCATAGGCCCTGCTCCATCTAACAATATCCCAGAGCAAATGAGAAAAGAAAAAGATCCCACCATCTTCAAACAATATCTGGACAAAATCCTTCAAGGAATACCAGATAAGGTATAGGTATACCTGGATACATTTCAGTCAATAAGAAACTCCCTACTTGAATGGGCCATGATGCCACAAAACTTGACTTAAAAATGGCTTAACAGATCATATCAAGTGATGCTAGCGTCATACTAATATATACTTTTGTTATTTACACCACCTGTCCTCGTCTGTTGTTATTATTTGTATATTCTCCCATATATATATATATATATATATATATATATATATATATATATATATATATATATACATATATATATATAACAACAGATATTGTGTCAATCCACTACAGTTGTTTCCAACAAGTTTTTAATTGATTAATGGAGAAATTACATCCTTAGAAAAAACCGTTTTTTTAAGGTGAATACATGAATCACAACATTCAAAGACATTTGAAAGCCAACAGCGCGTGCCACTTCATGATTCTATGACCAATTAAAAACTCATTGGAAACAGCTGTAGTGGAGTGATACATTATCCTTCTGTTATTTATTTATTTATTATTCATTATTCACCTCACTCAGAACCTGCATTTTGCATGGATCTGAAATATGTTATCAACCGCACATCTAGTGCAACGTGCGTTACCTTGATTATCCTTGGGTTTTGTGCTGTACTCAGTTGGGTTCAGTTATTCGTAGACATAACCTGAACATCTTTCCACCTGTACTTTGGTACTCACATGTGTATTCCTCTCCTTTTGTTGTGTAAACACTTTATTTTATGATCCACCTTGGTGCCTTACCATTTACGTGTCTGATTCACTCAAACTCTGATCTATTATATATATATATATATATACAAACACACATGTACACACACACACACACACACACACACACACACATCACCCACTTTCAACAGTCTAAAATCAAATATGAACAACCGCAACAACAACTCCAATAGTAGCAGCAAAATAATAATAACAACAACAACAACAACAACGACGACGACGCCGACGACAACAACAACAACAACAACATTCACAGTTGCTGGGTTTCCTTGCTTCCACACCTCTTTTCCTGTCCCATAATTTGACAGCCAATCATGGCAAAGCAAGATTCCAAGAAACCATAGTGAAACAAAATCTTTCTAGGCCTTTTAATTATGAGCAGCTGAAAATATGATCCCAAATATAACGGAGAGATATGTTTATATTCTTGTGCGAAGTCAATATATTTCATCTTTACCTTCCTACACCCCCTCTCTCTAATTCTGGCTCTCTGTCTGTCTGTCTGACCGACTGTCTCTACATGCACATACAAATACATCTACATATACACACACATATATATGCATATGTTTGTACATATACGTGTGTGCATGTATGTGTGTGTTTGTGTATGAGCATATATTACATAAATATATATATCCATACATAAATCTCTTTTACTCTTTTACTTGTTTCAGTCATTTGACTGCGGCCATGCTGGAGCACCGCCTTTAGTCGAGCAAATTGACCCCAGGACTTATTCTTTTGTAAGCCTTGTACTTATTCTATCTTTTGCCGAACTGCTAAGTTACGGGGACGTAAACACACCAGCATCGGTTGTCAAGCGATGTTGGGGGGCGAAACACAGACACACAAACATACACGCACAAACATATACACACACATACATACATACATATATATATATATATATATATGTATGTATGTATGT
>NC_068992.1:10031519-10032065 GCF_001194135.2 Octopus bimaculoides
AATCGTCCAACCCATGCTAGCATGGAAAGCGGATGTTAAATGATGATGAATGTAAAGACAGATGAAAAGCTGTTAAACATTTTGTCAGTGTGCCACCTTAATAATGACGATGACGACAACGACAATGATGATGATGACAATGATGATGATGATGATGATGATGACGATGATAATCCTTTCTACTATAGGCACAAGGCCTGAAATTTTCAGGGAGGGGTAAGTCAATTATATTGACCCCAGTGCTCAATTCTACTTATCTTATCAACCCCAGAAAGATGAAAGGCAGAGTCGACCTCAGCAGGATTTGAACTCAGAACTTGAAGTCAGAAGAGACGGCACCAAGTATTTTGTCCAATGTGCTAATGATTCTGCCAGCTTGAAGAATAAAACAAAGAAATCTGTGAAAAATCTGAAACAAGACAAGAATAACATAGAAATACCATGGTTTGTATGTGTCATCAGAGCTAGAACAGAGTGTGATGGTGGTGCTGCCATCTGGGGGTGAGGGAGATAAGATGCCTGGAAAGATGTTATATTTAACAACAT
>NC_068992.1:10032453-10033820 GCF_001194135.2 Octopus bimaculoides
GGGGGGAGGGAAGAGGAAAGCAGCTTGATTGTGAAAATAATGCTGGAGATGAGGAGTAGGAGGAGAGAGGATAGAAGCAGAGAGTGGTGGGAGGGCAGAGGCTAATGACAATGGTCATAGTGATTGTGATGATTGTGATGATGGTGACGGATAACGATGACGACGGCAATGATGATGATGATGACGATGATAGTGGTGGTAGTATTGCTAATACTGCTGCTGCTGCTGAAGGTGATGACGATGATGACACTAGTGACAACATGTCGGACAGTGACCCACAGCAACAATAACAACGGAAGACAGAGGGCGCTGACGATGATAATGATGGTAGTGACAATGGATGATGAGGAAGATGATGATGATGATGATGGTGATGGTGACGATGATATTGATGGTGCTGCTGATGATGTTGATGATAATGATGTGGGTGTTGCTGATGTATTGATAACAAAAATGATGGTGAGGAGGAGGAGGAGAGGGGGAGGATGAGGGGGAGGAGGATGAGGAGGATAAACAATGACAATGGCGACATCGAAAGTAAAGCATTGCATTTATTCATTTGTTTTGCCAAGTAAATAAATACACACTCCCCCCTCCCCCATGAATCTACACACATATGTATACATATGTATATACATGTGTGTGTGTGTGTGTGTGTACACATGCCTGTGTGTGTATGTGTGTGTGTCTACATCTAAGTACACACACATTTTTGTTTAGTCTGTTTGTTTATCAGACAGTCTGTCTGCCAGCCTGTCTGCCAGCCTGTCAGTATGTCAGTCTGTCAGTCTACCTGTCTGGTGGTATTTTGTTGGTAGTGCCAAGAAAACATGTAGAAATCCTTAAATTCTATTCGGCTTTGCATTGTCATGAAACCAATATTGGCATTTAAAGACTTGGGCTGGCAGCTTCCAACCCAACAGGTTTCTTGTTACATTCTTCTTTACTCTCTTCATCTCCTCTTTTCTTCTTTTATATTCTTCATCTGTGTTAGTGTTCTTGTGGTTATTGCTGTTGCTCTGGTGGTTGTTGATGCCATTGTTCTGATTTCTTTTTTATATTTGTCTTTGGCTTTATTTTATGTTTTGTTTGTATTCTTGATTCTTTTATTCTCATTCATTTTTGCATTCCATTTTTCCTTCTCCTTCTCTCTTTCTTTTACTTTCTTTTGTTAGATCTTGTTATTTCACATGCATATGTGTGTTGTATAAGCAAATTCATGCATGCATGTACACACACATATATATATATATATATATATATATATCATCATCATCGTCATTTAACGTCCGCTTTCCATGCTAGCATGGGTTGGACGATTTGACTGAGGACTGGTGAACCAGATGGCTACACCAGGCTCCAATCTG
>NC_068992.1:10034238-10034696 GCF_001194135.2 Octopus bimaculoides
ATATATATATATATATATATATATATATATATATATATATAGTAACAAACTGAGGAAAAGAAATCCTTCAAAGGGGTATGTTAAACATCCAATTCACTCTATGTTTAATTTAAGATATATGTATGTATGTATATACACAAGCATATATGGGTACAGGGCATCACCAATGGTTCAAACAACATGAAATACGTAAACAAGCGACAATATGTGTCTGTATGAAGAGCTTTCATCATTTAGAAACCTTACTGTTGCTTTTTCTTTAAACTTCTTGTTTCATTATCACAATAATTAAAAAGCATTTCAGAATCATTTACTTTTAATGCGAAAAAACAAAACTGACATAATTTCTTGACAGCCAAATTTGGTGCAGCTGTTTGGCTGTGCATAGAGGCAACACACACACACACACGCACACACACCCTCACACACACACACACACACACACACACACACACACA
>NC_068992.1:10035532-10036836 GCF_001194135.2 Octopus bimaculoides
TATATATATATATATATATATATATATATATATATATATATATATGTAGTTTTATTGGTATGTAAATCTATGTGCAAGTGGGTGTATGTGCAAGTGTGCGTTTGTGTGTGTGTGTGTGTGTATGTAAATATGAATGTATGTGTGTGGTGATGCCTGCCTTGTTTGGCTAGAAATGGAGCTTATGGAAGTACAATACTAATTGTCAAGTGTCTACAAATATTAACAGACACACATGTACACACACACGTATGCATGCACACACACACACACACACACAATACTTTTTATCACGAAGAACCATCAAGTGGTATACATGCTTACATGCTGATACACACATACACACAGACACACTGACACATACACATATACAAATACACTCCCACTCACATACTCACACACGTACCAATATGCACATAAACACTCACATGTGAAAAAAAAAACAACTATCTACATAAATTTCAACAAATGCTTTGTGCTTGACAGCCCGTCACAAATCCATAACTCAAATCTCACAGTAGCCATTGCTTCGTGTTCCTTAATGGGCACATAACTCTGTTTGCTTCAGTATGCTTGACTGATCAAAACACACGCACACACTCTATGTTCCTACTTCACAGCTGTGCATGTCTTTTGATATATAACAGTAGGAAGGATGTATAGCTACACAAAAAACAATTGCTCTACCTCATCAACCATCTGATTTATTCAAGCATAGAAAATGAATGTAAAATAATAACTCTCTCCTATGTATCTCCTGGTTTGTTTCAAGTATCCCATATAGGAATAAAATGGTTTCTATAGTTACGGCAAAGAAGGCCAATCTTGAGAGATTGCGGCACTAAATAAAAGTTATACTTTGTGTGAGAGAAATTTCTGTCTTATCCAAGAAGAAAAGACACAGTTCTTTCTTTGTCCAAGAGTAAAATGCAACTTGTCTACAAGAGCTTCTTTTGGATATATAGGTGTATATATATCTTTCTCTTTCTCTTTTACTTGTTTCAGTAATTTGACTGTGGCTATGCTGGAGCACCGCCTTTAGTCGAGCAAATCGACCCCAGGACTTATTCTTTGTAAACCTAGTACTTATTCTATCGGGATCTTTTGCCGAACTGCTAAGTTACGGGGACGTAAACACACCAGCATCGGTTGTCAAGTGATGTTGGACAAACACAGACACACAAATATGAATACATACATACATACATACATACATATATACATATATATATATATATATATGTGTGTGTGTACCCTTCCCCCAGGCACATCGACTTGCCTCTGTTCAAGTATCAGAATGATGTACA
>NC_068992.1:10036846-10039541 GCF_001194135.2 Octopus bimaculoides
TATATATATATATATATATATATGCATGTATACATGTGTATATATATGTATACATACATACAGCCCTCAGAAAAAATTAAGCTAAGAGCATTAGATTCCTTGGAAGAAAGCAACGAACATATATATATACATATATATATATATATATATGTGTGTGTGTACCCTTCCCCCAGGCACATCGACTTGCCTCTGTTCAAGTATCAGAATGATGTACAAAGCCTGACTTTCCATTCTAAGAGATCCTGTTCCATTTCATGCAATGACTGATATCCATTTTATAGCTGAGGACTTCAATGATCATGTTGGGAAACATTAGTATTTGACCCATGGAATCACATAAAGGCACATGGAGGTCATTGCTGTGGCTTAGGATGTGAAGAAGGGGTTCTTGTATTGTTTATGATACAAATTTAAGAAAACCAGACAGCTGGTCACCTGCTATTCCAGATGTGATGAGGGCAAGAGGAGTTTTATTCTTGCCCATAAAAAGAGTCTGGTCAATAATTATAAACATTAAGTCCTTAGCAAAAATTTATAATTAATGAGAATCAAGTTGAAAATAAGTTGAAAGACAAATCAGGAATAAAAGAGAGAAGGTGTTGAAGTTGGAATATTCCTATGTGAGGTGAAGTTTTATTCAGTACTGAGATGCTTATATATAGAGAGAAATTGGGAAGTTAAAAGTACAAGACAGAATCATAGGTGGATGGTTGTAATGAATGATACACTCTAAACACTTTTGAAGAATTCTGTGGTTGGAGCAGGGGCTCAGTCAATCAATGCATGACAAGTAATGCTTAGGCCACAAAGACTAAATGACTGGCCTGATAGGCACAAAAGAAAGGTTTTAGCAGGGTAAAATGTTAAGAATAATACAAAGAATATATATGCATGTATACACACATATATGTACATACTTACATCTACATGTGTATATAGATGCATATCAGGGTACAGGACGTTAGAACAATGAACTACAGACCACGGAATGAACACATAGGAAAACAGATAGCCACTTGGAATTAATCCTTTGCCAGCTGCCTCTATTCTAACTAGATGTTTCGAAAAGATGATAGATTTATGTTACCAGGTAAGAGTCTGTGAGTGAAATGTAAGTTAGTGTTCTGTGTTGGAAGCATGACAAGAATGTTGCATTCTCAATTGCAGTTCATTTTGTTTAGATTTATCAAGATTTCTTTGAGGGGAAAAGTGTGTCCAAAACAAAACTTACCCTCAATAACAGGGGAAAGAAAGAGGTACGGAAGTGTCACAATGAAACGATGTTTAATAAGAAATATGAAAGTGATAGCGAACAATTAATATGAGCAGTACCAATGTAAGAGACACCTTGAGAGATTGCAAAGTATGAAGAAAACGATGTCAGGAAAACAATTTACAAGTCTATCAGGGATAGCTGTGAAGATACTAAGAATATATTAATGGTATGCTTATTACTTAGTTAATCAGATTATGCAAGAATGTGTTATTCATCATGACTGGTGTAGTAAAATCAATCTAAATTGCTGAGATAGACAAGCTAGAGAGGCTGACGGCTGCTGGAACATGTAATGAAATTAGTTGGGAGCATTATAGTGAAGTTAATACAAAATAGAATTTATTTGATTAAGATACCATTTTGGTTTGTACCAATATGCTACATTTCTTATGTACTAATGACAAAGAAGTTCTTAGTTAAGAATATACCACTCTACTTTGCATTTTATAACCTAAAGAAAGCCTTTGGCTGGATCACATGTTCCGTAGTGTGAAAGGTGCTGGGAAAATTTTAGGATAAATGAATGAGTCCTGAGGGCAATTGAAGTCATGTACAAAGGATATACAAGCAACTCAATGACTAACAGGGATTTCAATGATGACTGGGTCATACAAGGAAGTATCCATTATTTTCCTGTTCTCACTTTTATCTAATCTGTCTTCAGACAGTAATGGTAGGTCCATTACTGGGATGTCCTTAATAATTTCATAGTGAAAATGCTTGGTTTAGTGGTTAGGGCATTCAGCTCCCAATTGTAAGGTTATAAATTCAATTACTGGTGGTATTTCTTAGTCAAAGACTTGATGTAAAATATTATATATATATATATATATATATATATATTGATGTATGTATAATGTTAAATATTCCTGGGTGTGTTGAATTAATATAAAGAAAATGCTTTTGCCTAAGGAGCCTTAAAGTTTTAAAGAATCTGATATATTTTGGTGGGGATGCTCTTTGATTGTTGGAGTTCACTCTCTGAAGGTCAATCCACTTAAGTGATTTTGATCAGGAGGTTGGTGTGCTTCTTGTATCAGTCCTTTTCTGAGATGCTTCAGAGTGTAGAGTTACAGGTTGATAGGATTTACTTCTTCATATACCTATCTGTGTGTGTGTGTGAGTGTGTGTATTTCTTTGATTTTTTTTAACTTGTTTCATTCATTTGACTTCGGCCATGCTGGAGCACCACCTTTAGTTGAACAAATCAACCTCAGGACTTATTCTTTGTAAGCCTGATACTTATTCTATCGGTCTCTCTTCATTTGATGGTGGTGGTGGTGGTGGGGGGACAAACACAGACACACAAATATACACACACACATGCGCGCACACACACACACACACACACACACACACACACACACACACATACACACACAAGATGGGCTTCTTTCAGCTTCCGCCTACCAAATCCAC
>NC_068992.1:10039724-10042146 GCF_001194135.2 Octopus bimaculoides
TATATATATATATATATATATGAAGGGCTTCTATTAGTTTCCATCTACCAAATCCACTCACAAGGCTTTGGTCAGCCTGAGGCTATAGTAGAAGACACATGCCCAAGGTGCCACATCCAGAGCCATGTGATTGGGAAGCGAGCTTCTTACCATACAGCCACACACAGACACAGACACACAGACAGACAGACACACACACACACAACCGTACACTCATACAAGCATGCAAATCCACACACACACTCACTCATAAAGCCATACTCATACACACACACACACACACAAGCATACACTCTTACAACCACACAAATTCACACACGCCCATACTCATACAACCATACACATGCACGCACATACACCATACACACATGCATACACAAACATACACATAGTTTACTATGAAACACACACACACACACACATATATGTGCATGTATGAAGATATATTGGTCGGAAATGTTTTAACTAGGGGAACATCTCTGTTCAATCACCGATTTGGTTTTCCTCGACAGTGTTCTCCCCTCAAAAAATGGGGAAAGACAACAAACGGCTGCTGTCCAAAATACGATTCGAGATTTTACATGGAGATGCTTTGAGACTATTCCAAGAAGAATACTTCGCTCTCGATATAATCAGGGTTAGTATTTGGGTACAAAAAATATATATTTGTCTGTAGAATGTTCTTCAATATTACCAAATTGTTTTATGTTTTTCCTCCTGACATCGATGTGATTCATTTCGGTTCGAGTGTGAAACGGATTTCCTTGAAATTCCCTTGTTTCGCCCATTTATTTGGTTCTACTTTATATATCGTTTAATTGTAGAGAAAGAAAGATCGAAGAGATCGGTAACTATAGAATCATGAATGCCTCTCAAGGAATCACTGTGGCACTTGTTGCCGTTTCCTATACTTGTCTTATATTATCATCTTTTGTTTATATCTAAAATGTGGTCACAAAGTCAGGGACTTCTAGTTTCTTTCTCTGCGCTGTAGGAATTATTTTATTTATATTTATATATTTTTAACTATGAACATATTACGCGATATCAGAGTAAAAGTATACTTATTTAAATGACAAATAATCTAAAATTATAGTTTATTAATTAAAAGAAATTATTCATCAATGACGAATTTCGAAAAATCCATTGCTTTTTTTAAAAAAATATTTTTTCGCATATTAATAAACCTGGAAAGTGTAGATTAGGATGATTGTCTTCTATTCTTCAATTCCTGTGCGTTCAGTTTGTTCACTGTCATATTTCCCGTGTGGGTGGTATTTAATGATCACAGTACGAAATAACTCCATCGAAAGCAGTTGGGTGTTTACATGACGCAAGTTACATTCTGAGGTTAAATCCTTCAAGAATCGATAGAAACAGGCCCCTGTTGTTGCTGTTGTTTACCCTAGGTCAGTCCTGGAGGAGCCAACAGACCAACCTATGATGATCGATGGTGTTCAGGCATATGACCATCACATCTTTTTTTTTGTATATTCAGAACTACATTGACATATATATGCTTCCATTTTAGGTTACTGTTGTTTAACCCTAGGTCTGACCTGATTGAGCAAGACCTATGAGCAGCAGGGTTCCGCCTGGACGAATCCGATTCTCTTGGATATTGCTTGTATATGACTCCATCAACCAATGTTATTCTTCCCTTCTCAAGACAGTAGATGTAATTTGAGAGAGTTTTAGAATACTTTTTCCATCAGATCAAACAACGGCCTTGAAACCCTTCAACTTGCGGTATCTCTTGAATACTGTGGTAGGAACAATCAGTTACACCCTTCTCTGGAATTGAAGGGTTTTTGTGTCAAAGAAAGCAAGAAATTGTTACTGTTGAAACAGATTAAATGTGTAACCCTACGTAGTTTTATACTCTTACATTCTGAGTTCAAACCCTCTTAAAATCGATCTCACCTTTCAATCCTTTGGGATCAGCAAAATGAGTACCAGTCATTCAGTAGCCCACACACTCCCTCCTTATGACCCTGTAAGGGAAAATATAAGTAGGCACCATTTTGTTAAGGATACACAAACCTCTCTCTCCCCTCTCTCTCTTTCTCTCTCCCCTCTGCCTGCCTGCCTGCCTGCCTGCCTGCCTGCCTGCCTTTCTGTCTGTCTGTCTGTCTGTCTGTCTGTCTGTCTGTCTGTCTGTGTGTCTCTCTCTCTCTCTCTCTCTCTCTCTCTCTCTCTCTCCCTCTCTCTCCTTAGTGTTGCTGTGTCGTAAGAAGTTTTGCTTCTCAGCTACATGGGTCTGGATTCAGTCTCACTATATGGCACCTTGGGCAAGCGTTTTCTTTTATAGCCCTAGGCCAACCAAAGCCTTGTTAGTTGATATGGTAGGTGGAAACTGAAAGAAGCCTGTCATGTATGTGTATATATATATATATATATATATATATATATATATATATAT
>NC_068992.1:10042801-10049047 GCF_001194135.2 Octopus bimaculoides
TATATATATATATATATATATATATATTATATATATAAAGATATACACAGTTGTCAATTGTGGAACATGACTTTCTCTACATGAACCTGATGATTGTGTAACATACTAGTTTATTTCAACATTGTAAAAATTGGAAATAATGAAACATGTCATTGATGAATATATAAAGATATCCATCTGTCTGTCTGTCTGTCTGTCTGTGTGTTTATGTTTGTTCCCCACCGCCACTTGACAGCTGGTGTTGGTTTGTTTATGGCCCCATAACTTAGTGGTTTGGCAAAAGAGACTGGTACAATAAGTACAAGGTTTAAAAAAAAATAAAGTTTTGGGAGTGATTCATTTGACCAAATCCTTCGAGGTGGTACCCCAGCATGGCCATAGTTCAATGACTGAAATAAGTAAAAGATAGAAAAAAAATTAGAAAGCAAAAATAGTCTTTATTGTTTATTAATAATTTGTCTAAAAATAATGTCTGCATAGTTTTGAGAAGTGCTTTCATATTCTTTACATTCTGTGTTCAAATTCCGCCGAGGTCAACTTTGCTTTTCATTCTTTCGGGGTCAGTAAATTAAGTATCAGTTGCATACTGGGGTCGATGTAATCGACTACCCCCCCACCATCTCCAAAATTTTGGGCCTTGTGCCTAGAGTAGAAAAAATTCTTTTAAGCTACTTGTATCTGTAAGTGATGGACTTTGGAGTTATTTAGTGAACAACATCCACTCATGTCACTCATAAGCTTCCAAAGTACACAATAATATATTGTAATCTGTTAGAATTTTCTCATGGGAAACTAGTTCATATGATTTAGTTGACACAAAACATTGATTATAAGTTTGTCTTTAAATGGAAAACCTGTAAACATCACAGTATTTTTGTAATGAATGAATTTAGTTATGGCTAATATGGTCTCATTATTACTAATATGATGAAATAATGAAGATATAAAGATGTGTATTAAACTCACATTGGCTTGATGAATACATCTACACACACACACATGTTATATATATATAAATATGTTTTGTGAGTGTGTGTAACATATATGTAGTAGCTGTGGTTTTGCGTTCAGTCCCACTGTATGGTGCCTTGGACAAGTGTCTTCTGCTATAGTCCTTGGCCAACCAAAGCCTTTAGATTAGATTTGGTAGTTGAAAGAAACCTGACTTGTATATATGTCTATGTGCGTGTGTGTGTGTTTGTGTTTCCTTGTCTTGATGTCACATGTTAGTCGTAAATGATTGTCACTGTTATGCAAGCAGTGTTATTCGTTTCTAATATCCAGTGAAAGCATGTCTGGCCATGGTATCAAATTATGGTACAAAGCCAGTAATTTCAGGGAAAGGGTCTTGTTGATCACATTGACCCCAGTGTCCAACTGGTATTTGTTTTATTGACCCCAAAAGGATGAACGGCAAAGTCAACCTCGGTGGCACTTGAACTCTGAATGTAAGGTCAGAATGTCAGAAGAAATGCTGCAAAGCATTTTTTCTGGTGTGGCAATGATTCTGCCAGCTCACTGCCTTAAGGCTATAGGTAAATATTACCTTATATGGAAACAGGTGAGGGTTGGTGACAGGGTAGGTATCTAGCTGTAGAAAATCTACTTCAATAAACCGGTCCATACATGGAAAAGTGAACATTAAAATAATTATAATGATACACACACACACATACACAAATGTACATACACATACACACACATTCAGCTATTTTGTGTATATGTTTGTATGTGTTTGTATGTGTTGAAGGCACGTGGCTTAAAGGTTAGACTGTTGGGCTCATAATCACAGGGTTGTGAGTTTGATTTCTGGCACTAAGTAGTGCATTGTGGTGAAGGAGTACAGCAGGGTTCGCCACCATCCCCTGTCGGAGCCTCGTGGAGCTTTAGGTGTTTTCACTCAATAAACACTCACAACGCCTGGTCTGGGAATCAAAACCGCGATCCTATGACTGTGAGTCCGCTGCCCTAACCACTGGGCCATTGCACCTTCACTACTTATTATATCAACCCTGAAAGGATGAAAGGCAAAGTTCATGAAGAATTTAGCAAAGATTTTCCAACTTCATGAAAATTATTGTCAGAAATGTTGATTATATCTTGTTTGTATGTCTTTATGATCCCCAGATTTTAGTTTTTTCATGTTTTCTTTTTTTTAAATTTTAAATTCAATTTTTGTTTCTGTCTTAGATTTTATATGAAGATAATGTGGATGAAAAAGAGAAAATACAGTTGCTAACTTTACTTCAAGAATATGGAGGACTTGGATTGGAATTATCCAGGTGAAACGTTTTTTTTTGTTTAGAAAATTTTAGAATTAATTTCTGTATGTCAGTATTTAATCATTTACTTCCCAGTCACATGGCTTCCAGTTCAATCCCATTGTGTGGCACTTTTGGACAAGTGTCTTCTACTACAGCTCCATGCTGACCAAAGCCTTTTGTGTGGATTTGGTAGATGGAAACTGAAAGAAGCCAATCATATGTGTGTGTGTGTGTGTGTATACATGTGCTTGTGTGTGCGTGTCCTTGTTTTGACATTGCACAGTAGTTGTAAAGAGGTGTCACTGTTATACAAGCAGTGACATTATCTTTTGTGAAAATATGTCCAGCCCATGAGAAAACATCATCTTGCATGGAAACAGGTGAGGCTTGGTGACTGAAAGAGCATCTAGCCATAGAAAATCAGCCTCAATAAACCTTGTCTACCTCATGCAAGCATGAGAAGGTAGAGCTTAATAAACGATAATGAGGATTAATCATTCACCTGTGTTCAAGTGGACAGCTTAACTTATCAAGCCTCTCTGTAGTGTTATGTAACATCATAAAATTGAAATTTACACAGTTTGATATCAATCTCTCTTTCTCTCTCTCTTTCTGTCTCGTATTCCAGTGTGGATCAAATTATCACGTCTTTGGTGGATATCTGCAGTCAATATCTTAATCAAGTTCCCAAATCCAGTTTTCTTTCACAGCTTATCATAACAGCAACATCCTTAACGCTGCAGTTTAACCTGGTGGTATGTATTGCCTGTTTGTCAGCCCTTGTGCTTAATAAAAATTGTTTCTAACTCTTTATATTTTGAGTTCAAATCCTACCAGAGTCACTTTTACCTTTCAAGACTCAATATAATAAAATACATTCATGTACTGGTGTTGATGTGATTGGCAAATCTCCTTCCCCTAAAATTGCTGACCTTGTGACATTGATGATGATGATGACAAAGACGATGATGATGATGATCATCATGATTAATGACAATGATGATTGCTGCTGATGGATGATGATGGTGATTGGTAGAATCGTCTGTTGTTTTATGCAAGCACTGAGATCATTGATGGGGACACACAACTAACATACAAATTATATTCTGACTTGCAATTTTTCACCAAAACGGACAACACTCAGCACTTTGGAAATAATATCTCAAAGCATTTGTTCTATCAATAATCTCTTTGTTGTTTGCAACTAACATTCTTCCTTCCATCAGATATATGCAACCATGCCTTTCCATTTTTTTGTTACTTTGCTTGATCAGTTTCCTAAACGTCTTGTTTGTTATATCAGAAATTACTGAAGCTAGGAAGCTCATACTTGTTTATCAATTACTAAATGAAATAGAAAAAGAAAATGAAAAGAAGAAAAATTTGAATAAAAATATTCTTTTTAAAATTTTATTTTTAGAAAGTTAATATAAATTTTAGAGTTATCTCCCTTACATTTCGTAACCAAAAAAAAAAACAAATCATTAAACTAGCAGTTTTTTTCTCCTTGTCACGAATGTAATTGACAGGGTTGGGGTGGGGCCAGTTGGCAAAAGGTCATCAAGTTGACTGTGGAGGCTGTAGAGGTTGCCTCAAAGTGGATGTGAGTCAGAGGTAGCCAGCCCTGGAAGGAGTAGTGCTAACTGGACACCTCTGGGTCACTGAGAAGGTGAGGATGTGTGGGTATCTGATGTTGAAAGGCTTGAATAACCTCATGACCTCAGGAAACATCACTGGACGATGGTGTATGGAAAAACTTTGTTAAGCATTTTCTGACATAACGTTGTAGACCTGTGAAGCCAAGTGGGACCTTAGCCGTGGCTGATGTCGGTGTCAGGTCAATGGCACACATGCTGGTGGCACGTAAAGAACACCCAAGTAAAAGAGTATTCTATTAAACTGTTTTAGCTTCCATCTGCCAAATCCACTCACAAGGCTTTGGTTAAGCTGGGGCTCTAGTAGAAGAGACACTTACCCAAGCACATCAAATACTGTTCCCACTTGTTTCTTGTCTTTAGTTTCACCGTAATATTTCTCATGAGACTTTGCAAAAACCTATTTATTTATTTATTTATTCATTCTTCTTCAAAATTTCCATTTCCAGAAAAATGACTTGCATATCTGTGGTATGCTGATAGATTTACTGTTGCCTCTTGTGAAGAAAGTAGATGATACCAGTAATCTACAGCTTCGGGGTATAGCTTGCTGCTGTTTGGAAGAAATGGAATGTTTTTGCCCTGTAAGTATTCCAAACACAATTCCATATACTTTCTAGATGATTTTTTTTTCTTCGAATTCCACTTCCAAATGTGTCTTTGATACAAATTAACATTATCCCTGCAACCGATTGTACTCAATTCATTTCCTTCCAATGTTTAGGGATCTTCTCAATTCGTTATCCATTTATCCCTACCTTGCATTATCATGCTCATTGCTTTTTTGCATCCATGCTGGATGCTCTTCCAGTTGTTGACTCTTAAATGGTTTCCAAGGAAGTTATTTCTATGTTGCTGTCATTCATGCATTAAAACTAACGAAACTGCTGAGCTGTTGGCTGTAGTGTTTACGGAAGGCGTAAGCATAACATTAGCATTGCACAGGTGTTGCCAATGCAATGACATGTGAAAATAAACACTCTGCACACATAATTACAACATGCACACGCAGGCACACTCACACACACATGTGCATGCACTTACATACAGGTCATAAACATCTTCTATTCTTTTTTTGTATATGTCTAATTGTCTTGTTCTGCTGGATACAAATTAGGTCAGTTGCTGTACTCTGAGACAACGATGACTTTTTTGGGGCAGAAACCCACACCCACAGCTTCCCTCTTGCCTCCAGACAATCAGGTTGTCTTTTCTTTATTGGCATTTCATCACTTTTGCAGAATCTTGAGATTATCTTCCCTTCTCATGAATTGCTACCAGCCAATTGGTCTACCTTATCTGGAGGTCATATCATCATCGTTTAACGTCCGCTTTCCATGCTGGCATGGGTTGGACGGTTTGACTGAGGACTGGTGAGCCAGAGGCTGCACCAGGCTCCAATCTGAGTTTCTACAGCTGGATGTCCTTCCTAACGCCAACCACTCTGAGAGTGTAGTGTAGTGGGTGCTTTTTATGTGCCACCAGCACGAGGGCCAGTTATATATATATATATATATATATATATATATATATATATATATATATATATACATATATATATGTATATATGTGTATGTATAAAAGGAAAAAAAAGATGAAATGAGGAAAGCTTCTAACAATGCAGGAAGTTTTAGAAAAAAATAAAGTTGGAGAGTTGCTGTTGTTTCTAACCCAAATAAAAAGTAGTTTAAAATCTTCTAAATCCACTCACAAAGTTTGGGTTGGGTTGAATTGATTTGAGGCTGTAGAAAAAGACACTCTACCCAAGGTATTGTACAGTGGGACTGAACCCAAATCCATGTGGTTAGGAACCAAATTTCTTCACCAAACACCAAAGGGTTAACTCATTGAAAACAAAAATTAACTCATTTAAAGCAAATCTGGTGAGATATTGAGAACGAGATTACCAAAGATTGTGGATTTATTTTGCTTTGTTTATATTTGTTTCCCAGGGACTTTTGAAGAAATATTTAACCCCGATCTTGAAAACAGCCCAGCTGGAGTCAACTTATATGTATCAAGATATTGTTTGCCTTCTGTCACGGATAATTCACCACATCACAACAAAGTAACTATGGTTTATTGTTTTTTTTTATCTTTTATCTTTTACTTGTTTCAGTCATTGGACTGCGGCCATGCTGGGGCACCACCTTGAAGGGTTTAGTTAGAACGAATCAGTGCTAGTAGTTATTCTTTAAAGTCTGGTACTTTAAAGTTAAGGGGGACATAAACAAAGTAACGTCTATTGTCAAATGATGGTGGCAGGGATGAACATGAAGGCAAAGACTCACACACACACACACATAGATACACACACACACACACAC
>NC_068992.1:10049057-10062505 GCF_001194135.2 Octopus bimaculoides
CACACACACACACACACATAGATACACACACACACACACACACACACGCAAAAAGCTCCTTTCAGTTTCCATTTATCAAATCTACTCACAAGGCTTTGGTTGGCCCAAGGTTATAGTAGAAGAGACTTTCCCAATGTGCTACGCAGTAGAATTGAACCCAGAACCAAAGCAAAAAAATGTTATAATTTTATTATTGTTGTTGTTAATAAGGCAGTGGATTGGCAGAATCATTAGAAAGTTCAACACTGTGGTCGATGTAATCGACTTGTCCCCTCCTCACAAATTTCAGGCCTTGTGCCTTTAGTAGAAAGGATTATTATTATTATTATTATTATTATTATTATTATTATTATTATTATTATTATTATTATTATTATTACTTGTTGTTATTAAGGTGTTAAGTTGGCAGAATTGTTAGAACAGCAGAAAAAAAAAAACTGCTTGGTAATATTCATATTGACTCTTTACATTTTGGGTTCAAATCTCACCAAAGATAACTTTGTCTTTCATTCTCTAGAAAGAAATGTCATCATCATTATTATCATCATTATTGTTATCATTATTATTATTTTATACCCTTTGCTTTATTTCAGACAAAATGTGTTCGAATCAAAGGAAACTAAACATTCAAGACACTCAACTGATGAGGTTAATTATCCTTTCATTATTTCTTCTCTTAATTAAGTATTATTTGGAACAGTGAATCTTGAAGCATGTGAAACTATAAATGACGACCTGTAAATATTGGGTTGAAAAACCATTTTGGATGGAAAGCCTTTGACTTTTTCTACCCCAAAAGATTTTTCAACTCAATACATACACGCTGTTATTCATAGTTTCATGTGCTTCAAGATTCTCTATTCCAAAAATAGAATTATTTCTCATTCTTTTGAAAGTTTATTAATTCTTAAGAGTTCAAATTATAATCTACTTTACTGTATTCATAACACTTTTCTGGCATTAAAACATATTTTCTTTTCTGTCATATTTCAATGCAGCCTCCAAGTCCTGATGAACAATCGTTGTTGAACATGGAGGTGAAGCAGTTTGTGTCTCTAGTCATGGATAACTACATACCTTTCACTCCAGCATGTTTGTGGACATTAATAGACACCATTGTAACTATTGTGAAGTCTGACTGGGAAACTCCGCCCTCTGTAAGTTCACCTCCTCCCTTTATACTGGTGGGGTTTGGGGGTAGAGCTCATTATTTTCTCTCTTTCTTTTTGTTGTTTATTTATTGATCCATTACCATTCTTAGTAAACCATTATACTTTAATTAATTAACTCCAGAGATGTGTTATTTATTTAGATATGCTAATTTTTTGTCCATTCTTTAGCGGAAACAGTCTCCAGTTCTTGTAGTGATGCTGGTGGAGGATATTGACTCCTTACTTGTTTTTCTAAAATGCTCCATAAATGTTCAATTATTTTGAGATCTGGGGACAGTGGTGGTCAGATAAGATGTTCAACTTCACTAGAATGTTCCTCGTACCATTCAGTAACAACTTTAGCTGTGTGAATTGGTGCATTATCATCCTGAAATATTGCGTTTACCGACTGCTGAAACCAACCCTAAACTATAAATGTAAACTTTATCTAAACTATAAACTGTCATGTCTATAAACTTACTTTCTACTGTATTATTTGGCAAATATGTTCCATCATACTCTTCCTGCAGCTTTCTTTAACCCTTTAGTGTTTGGATTATTCTCTCAAATGTGATGTTTGTTTGTTTATATTGCTTTGAATTAATCATGCATTATCTTGTAGTTTAGAGATTTCAGTGATGTGATTTTTTTAGTTTTAGAATGACATGGTAGGGCTGAGGTGAGAGACCAGATCTGGTCAGTTTCTGTATAAAACAGTTTAAATATTTTGGCCGGATATGGCTGGTTTGAATGCTAAAGGGTTAATTGTAAATGAAATTTGTTGTGGTAAGTATATTCAGAGGATTTCTTTTTTCTCAACGGAACATGAAGATATTGTACGTGAAAGGCATCAATCATCTCAACAGATCAACTGGTACGAGAAAGATAAATCAAATTGAAATAAGACTCATCTCCCTTCAACCAGCAATTACCTTCCCTGGATTTAAACCTACTCCGCCACAAATTGAAGAACAGAAGGGTTTTTGTTATTTTGAGGAGAAATATACTCTTTACTCTTTTACTCCCTTTTACTTGTTTCAGTCATTTGACTGTGGCCATGCTGGAGCACCGCCTTTAGTCGAGCATATCGACCCCAGGACTTGTTCTTTGTAAGCCAAGTACTTATTCTATCGGTTTCTTTTGTCAAACCGCTAAGTTACGGGGACGTAAACACACCACCATCGTTTGTCAAGCGATGTTGGGGGAACAGACACAGACACACACACATATACACACACATACATATATATACATATATACGACGGGCTTCTTTCAGTTTCCATCTACCAAATCCACTCACATGGCTTTGGTCGACCTGAGGCTATAGTAGAAGACACTTGCCCAAGGTGCCACACAGTGGGACTGAACCCAGAACCATGTGGTAGGTAAGCAAGCTCCTTACCACACAGCTATATTTTTAGATATTGATGTATATCTTTTTTTCCTCTGTGTTCATATGATGCAGGGATTCTTACATGTTTCGTTTATTTATTTTTCCAGATTTTTAAGTCTCTAGCTCTCCAGTACACGTCAACATTTGATGCAAGTTTATTTTTGATGGTTGTCTATTTAAAGGTTTGTATGTTTCACTTAAAAAGCAAAAAAAAAAACCCTTTCTGTCTCTTTCTCTCTCTCTTTCAAAAACAAAAGAAAACCTAAGCTATAAATCTGGTATATATACTTAAAGCAGTATTAAAATAGCCATCTATGTATCATACTGAATGTATATACACTGTTGATAGCCAGTTACCACAGTACTTGTCTTGATATAACATCTCTCTTATGAACTTGCTGTGTTAATATATATATATAAATATATATAAACATATGTTGTTGAAATTTATAGAAAAACAAAAGACAAAGACAGGTGTATGAACAAAAAGCAAGTGTATTAGTTTGACGCTTGGGAAAATGAAAAAGTCTTTTACGTTTCGAGCCTACACTCTTCAACAGAAAGAATTAAGGAGAAAGAAACAGAGAGAGAATGAAGAAAATACTTGTAGATTTAGCAGTCAAACATGGCTAATATATGTAAATATATAGATAGTAATAACAATCAATAGATTTACTGTTTCCATCATCATCATCATGGCAGTTCTTCTGGTTATATGTTCTGAGATCAAATTATGCCAAGGTTGACTTTGCCTTTTATCCTTTTCGTGGGGTCAACAAAATAAGTTCCGGTTGAGCACTGGAAGGGGGAGGGGGAGCGATGTAATCAACTGCACCCACCCCCTCAAATTTCAGGCCTTGTGCCTTTTGTAGAAAGAAATTAAATTATCTTTATACAATTCAAAAGACTGATCAATAGTTTCTTTTCTTTTTATCACAAAAGACCGAAGTAGATTTCGTTGGATGTACCTATAAATATTACACCATATTAATTACTTTCAGAAAATGCTCCAATAACATTGATTGACGTTGTGTTATCTTCCAGTTCATTCATTCAAATTTTGTTTTCTATTCTTGCTATTTCCTAGTTCATTCATATATTATTATTATTTTTTTTTTCTTCCATGCTTGTATGAATGAGAGTTGCACTGTCTTTTTGTTAAAGCAATATGTGCTTTTTGTAGCCGTGTGTTTTCCCTACAACTAACCACTCAACCATGACATTGAGAGTGAAACCTGTTTAACACTTGTCAGGCATACCAGATCAGAGTTGAATGTTTTACTCAATGGACACAACACAATAGCTATAGCAAGACTTGAACCATATGACCGTGTAAGACTGGTGCAAGCATGGCGGCATGAGTACAGCTTTAACTGTATGGGTGCTGGGATGGGTGTATGGGTGCAGGCATGGGTGTATGGTTACAGAGTTAGCTTTACAGCCATGTGACTTCAGGTTCGACCTTGTTGTACGAGGCACAATGAATCCATTTGTGTTACATTGTCTAAAGAAAAAAATGTTCTTTGATGACAAAGACACCTTTAATCAGATATTTGCATTCAAATCTGTCAGATCATTCTGAGAGTAAACAGATACATCATCATAATTTGAGGGTAGATTTAACTACTATTACATTACCAACGTCGCCTTCCTGGCACTTGTGCCGGTGGCACGTGAAAAGACATTCGAGTGAGTTCGTTACCAGTACCGCTGGACTGGCCCTTGTGCAGGTGACATGTAAAATACACCATTTTGAGCGTGGCCGTTGCCAGTACCGCCTGACTGGCCTTTGTGCTGGTGGCACGTAAAAGCATCCACTACACTCTCAGAGTGGTTGGCGTTAGGAAGGGCATCCAGCTGTAGAAACTCTGCCAGATCAGATCGGAGCCTGGTGTAGCCATCTGGTTCACCAGTCCTCAGTCAAATCCTCCAACCCATGCTAGCATGGAAAGCGGACGTTAAACGATGATGATGATGATGATGACTTCATTTGAGTGAGATTTAATAACTATTACTTTGGTCTTTACAAATCATTGAAGTAGACTTCCTTTAGATTGTAGCCTAGGCTGTTGTGCAGGTGTAACTGTGAAATTCAATCAGCACAATAGAACTTGGTTAAATAGAATTTGGGTAAATGTCACTTAAACTGTTTCTGTTTCCAGATGGAATTTCCCCGCCAAATCTTGTTGAATTCTGAAGAGGTTCTTCTTCATAAACGTTTTGTTATGGCATCCTTGCATCCTGCTCATAGTGTATTACATCGGCATCTGATGTTGTCGTGCTTGGCTGATTATATTGAATATAACGAGGTATGTTCCTTTTATATATGTCTTCAGTTTGTCTGTTTAATGAGTGTGTGCAGATATATATCTATATCTATCTATCTATCTATCTATATATATATATATATATATATATATATATATATATATATATATATATATATAATAGTAATAATAATAATAATATCCATGGATGGAATTTATAAATGTTTTTAATGCTTTGCTATGCGTATTTCCACAAATCACATGATTCTTATGATCATGGTCTGTAATTACAGTACAAGCCATAGTATCCATGGACATGGTAGATCATAGTTCTCTGATGACAAAGAGAGAGAGAGAGAGAGAAAGTTGGAGAGAGAGAGAGAGAGTTGGTGAGAGAGAGAGAAAACTGTACTAGAAATTGGTCTGTACTCATTTTTAGTTTAGTAGATGAAGCAATGTGAAATGATATGCCTTGATCAATGACACAACACAATGCCTGGACAGGAATCAAACCCACAACCTTATGATCATCAGTTCAACACTCTAACCACTTAACCAAATGTAACAAAACTTACAGGTTTCTCCACAATTTTATTTCGATCATGCAATAATGGACCTTGTTATTTTTTTTTTGATTTTGATGATTACAGAGAGAACAATGCAAATATTCTGTGATGAATTCTGTTCCTGTCATAGCTTCAAAACAGATCGCAGACCTCAATCCAACAGCTTTTGATGATATTTCAATTCAACTCAAAAAAGTGCTTATACTTAATAAATGTCTTCCTCCTGCTTTAGATTCTGGTAAGAAAAGATTTTTTATTATTTGTAATTTTAACTATATAATTATATTAAGAGAAGAGTGGCACATAATAAACACCATTTGGCAAATAAAAAGCACCCACTACACTCTTAGAGTGGTTGGCGTTAGGAAGAGCATCCAGCTGTAGAAACCTTACTAGATCAAATTGGAGCCTGGTGCAGCCTCCTGGCTTGCCAGTACTCAGTCATACCGTCCAACCCATGCCAGCATAGAAAGCAGACATTGAATGATGATAATAATGCTGATGTGCAAGAGAGAATGCTGTGTTGGTTTGATGATGTGATGTTGATGGCTGGGGATTTTGCACATCTCTGACTCCACCACTCTCTGGTTTCTGCTCCTGTCTAGTTTCCAATTATTATTATTATTATTATTATTATTATTATTATTATTCTCTTTTACTCTTTTACTTGTTTCAGTCATTTGGCTGCGGCCATGCTGGAGCACCGCCTTTAGTCGAGCAAATCGACCCCAGGACTTATTCTTTGTAAGCCTAGTACTTATTCTATCGGTCTCTTTTGCCAAACTGCTAAGTTATGGGGATGTAAACACACCACCATCGGTTTTGTCAAGCGATGTTGGTGGGACAAACACAGACACACAAACATATACAAACACACACACACATATATATACATATATACGACGGGCTTCTTTCAGTTTCCGTCTACCAAATCCACTCGCAAGGCTTTGGTTGGCCTGAGGCTATAGTAGAAGACACTTGCCCAAGGTGCCACACAGTAGGACTGAACCCGGAACCATGTGGTTGGTAAGCAAGCTACCTACCACACAGTCACTCCTGCGCCTATCATTATTATTATTATTATTATTATTATTATTCAGTAGTCTTCTTATTTTTATCACATGCTTTCACTGCACTACCGAGCACAGCCCTGTGTGCTTTGGGTATGTGCTGTGGTTTGTTGTGGTGCTCTTATTTTTGCTGTATTGAAAGTGTTTTATGTAGGACATGTGCAGTGCCCAGTAGTGCAATTTTCTGTATGTTATATATATTTGTATGTCTTGGTGTTTTGTTATGTATTTGTCTAAATTTTTTTTTTTATTATACCTAATGCGCCTACTATGATAGGAATTGTTTCTGTTTTTAGCCTCCACATTCGAGTTATCTCTATTTCCAGATCTTTGTATTTTGAAAGTTTCTCTGTTTCTTTTAGAGAAACATTATCATCTGTTGGTATTGATACATCGATCATTTTTTTCTTGCCGATCTCTGACAACTATATCCAGCATATTGACTTTAATTTCTCTGTGTGTATTGGCATATCCCAGAGTATGGTTGCTTTCTCATTTTCTGTGACCTTTTCAGGCGTGTGCCTCTACCAGCTTTTTCTGTTGTTATTCCATAGTGTTGGCATAGCTTCCAATGTATTATTATTATTATTATTATTATTGTTATTATTACTTCCAGACAACAGCTTCCTACTGAACAACCTCCAGTCAATGAAAAAGTTAGCCCAATCCACAGATGATCCCCATGCTGCTGTATCCTTGTACTGTGCCCTATTTCATTTTTACTGTCGACATCACACCTCTAAACTTGGAACTAATATTCAAAAGTAAGCCAGTTCTTTCTTTCCGAAATCACATCAGTCCACTGCAATAGAATCACTGGTATATTCTGTTCAGCCTCACTAGTGTGAAGCAGACAGGATGTGTGTGTGTGTGTGTGTGTGTGAGTGTGTGTGCAGGTGTGCATTCATGCATGCATGTGTGTGTTTGTGTGTGTGTGTGTGTGTGTGTGTGTGTACATGCATGTTTGTGCATGCAGGTGTGCATTCACGCATGCATGTGCGTGTGCGTGTGCATATGCATGCATATATACATGCATGTGTGTGCATGCATGCACACAAGTATGCATGTGTGTGTTTGTACATGCATGCATGTGTGTGTGTGAGTGGGGGGGGGAGAAGGCATGTGTAAAAGCATGGTTCTTGGCACAGGCATGATTAAAAAGTTCACTTTGCAACCATGTGGTTTTAGATTTGTTCCTGCTGTATGCCAATGTGGGCAAATGTCTTTTACTTTAGAACTGGGGGTCAATGTCTTGTGAGTGAAATTAATAGACACTGTAGAAACTGTAAAGAAGCCATCCATATATATTAAACTATATCAGCCTAACTTGGTGGCCTTTCTCTTGAATGAACATCAATGATTTTGAAACTTTTATGCTGATTAATGGATTAATTGAGTGATTGATTGATTGATCTGTGTATTTCTTTCAATAGCCTAATGCTGGAATTGGTGTGTTCAAACTCCAAATTTATTCCTTACACTCTGGACTTCCTCATGCAAGTTGAGAAAGATGTACCAGACAGGTGAGTAGAACTTACAGTATGTCCACTTCATTCCACACACACACACACACACACACACATAATGTATATACATTGCTGCTACCATCCACTACTATCATCACCATTGTCAGGCATCCTCATCATCATCATTGTCACCGCCACCACCACCACCATCACCACCACCATTATCAGCATCACTCCTTCCATATATTCCCCCACTACCACCTCCACCACCACCACCACCACCAGTTCTCCTTCAAATCATACCCATAATGTAATCCCAAATGTGTTTGACCTGGTAAAATTGGATGGTCACAGCTATACCCTTTGATTGGCCTGGGACTAATCATCATCATCATCATCATCATCATCATCATCGTTATCATCAACATCATCATCATATTGTTTTCATTCTTATTGTTATTATTATATACTCTGACTTTTCTTATGTCTCTTGTTGGTTTTCTGGGACATTTTTGTGTAATGAGAGCTTGATGGTGGTTGTTACCATTATTATTATTATTATTATTATTATTATTATTATTATTATTATTATTATCATTATTATTATTATTATTATTATTATTATTATTATTATTATTATTATTATTATTATTATTATTATTATTATTATCCCTTTAAAGCAATCAGTCTGTTAAAGCAATCATTGTGTATCAGGCAAAATGTCTTGTGATATTTGTTCTAGTCCTATACTTGCTGAGTTCAAATTCTGCTGAGGTCAGCTTTTCTTTTGATCATTCTGGGGCAGACAAAGTAAAATACCAGTCAAGTAGTTGGGTAGATTTAATTTACTAACCTCTCCCCAAATTTTTAGCCATTAGCCTGTATTAGAAACCATTATCAAGTGTCTATCTTCACAGTTCAAATCCCACCCAGTCAAATACTTGGTTGGAGAGTTATAGTCAAATCAGTTACGTCCACCCCCACCCCCCCTAAATTTAAGGCTTTGAGCATATATTAGGAACAATTATTACAGAAACTCATTGTGTCTCCTAGTGGACAGTTTGTAAACTGAACAGACTGTTCCAGAGGATTTCACTTTGGTGGTGGGGGGCTATGTACATCTTTAAAAAATCCCTGGTCTGGCAGTGCTGGTTTGGGATAAACTCTTCAAGCACAGCAATGCTGTTGTTAGTTGGGCCTGTCTGAGACATGTGTAGAACAATGAAACCATTCTGCACACACTCTTAGTATCAGAGCGTTGCTGATTTGGAGAGCTATGTCAAACATATGCTGTCTTGCGTATGACAGATCTGTCTATCAATTGAGTCCATCATGAGGATTGTCCTGTTGTCTTCTTTTTGCTAGGAAGGGCAAGCAGTTCTCCTCTATCTTATGGATACTGTGAGAGAGGTTGCTCACAAGGTTGACTGGACTAGGGATAAGCACTTTCCTCTTTGGTCAGGCCTTCATCAACTTCAAGTTTCATTTGGGGAGAATTATAAAGATGTAGTGGGCAGTTCTACCCATCAGTATATTTACTGAAAGGTGGGTGAGAATGATGAATGAGAATGGCCCAAGTAAATGGACCTACTCTTAACATGTAGCTGTAGGCCATGGAACACAACTGGAAGAGCACACTTGCCCTTGTCATTAAGGTTAATCTGAGATCTTATGGATTTGTTGATTGGCTCCATATGGTTTTACTCCTATTGAGATATTTAATTTAATTTCATTTCAATTTTGTTTTTTTGCACTAATTGTTTTCGTGATTTGTCTCCCTAATGTTACTTACCTGTCATCCCTTGTGGCAAGTAAGTGATTGTTGTTGCTGTTGTTTGTAAGATAGGCACAGAGCCTGAAGCCTGGAGGAAGGTGAGTTAGTTGATGACATCAACCCCAATATTTAGCTGGTACTTTGTTTTTTTGAACCAAGAAGGAAGAAAGGCAAAGTTGACCTCATCTGGATTTGAACTAAGAATGTAAAGAACCAAACATAGCATGACACTTGGTCCAATACTCTAATGATTATGCCAGTCCACCTCCCTCATAATAATAATAATAATAATAATAATAATAATAATAATAATAATCATAATAATAATCATAATAGCCATTATTATTATTATTATTGTTGTTGTTTTTACATGGGTAATTGTGCATGGTTTTTCAGCCTCTACCCTCAACAGCTAAGGTGTAGAAATAATATAGGTAAGTGGTTATAGTATTGGGGTTTCAATTCACAGGTTTTTGGGTTTCAATTCACAGGTTTTTGGGTTTCAATTCACAGGTTTTTGGGTTTCAATTCCCTGTAGGCATTTCATTGTGCATTCACTGTACATTTAGTTCACCTTATTGTATGTCACCTCTGTTCATTGATGTCTCAAGAATGGTTAGAAGTAGATAAATTGAGGAATGCTTCTTGTGATAAACTGAGTTTTTGTTATTCAGGAAGAGATTTATCACTGACCCATTCAGAACAAGAGAAATAAAAATTTAGCACTGCATGTTTATAAAAAATATGATTAACTGCTTTGTCATTTATCTATGCATGACTGTCTGTCCATGGGTAAATAAATATCTCATTCACTTAAAAAAAAAAAATCACTTTTCTGCAAATTTGCAAATTTTGTATCCACCTTTGAAAGCTTACTCCATTTATCCTGGTTGATTATAATTCCATCTGCAAATTTTGTTTCATTTATCCCTCATGAGTTGCCAGCCTGTTGGCGATCCATTTAATTTTGGAGTTCACTTCTCCTAGTCATGTCCACTCACAGTGTAAAACTCTATTCGAGAAGTTTTCAGTCTGGGGAGATATGTACAACTGCCAGAAATTCCTGGCCTGGCAGTGCAACTGGAGAACATTGCTGGTTTGATATAAACTCTACAGGTATGGAAGTGCTATCAGCTGCTCCTGTCTGAGATGTGTGCAGAACAATGAAGCCATTCTGGCACACACTTTTGGCATTCAAACATTGCTGATGTGGGAAGTTGTGTCAAACAGCTGTTGTCATGTCTGAGACAAAAAAAAAAAAAAAAAAAAAAAATGTAAATAAAACCTGGCCATCCAACAGATAGCCATTCCTTCCCTCAACAATGAATTGCAATTAGTGTCTCCTCTCTGTTTCTCCTAAAAGGAGCAGAAACCACTGGAAGCAGTTTCTGCTCCTCCGATCTACTAAAGCATTTGCCATAGTTTGAAATGATTTAGACATCCTAGGCTCTGGCCCGTTTTCTCAGTCTTGATAATGGCAAAGAATAAAAGAAAATGTAAGCACATAGTATTTCGTTCACATATTTTAGACTACAAAACTTCACTGACCAATATCTTACAATCACTAACTAGGTTTTCATTCTGGATCAGCACCCTACGATTACTTTCTCATTCATACTTTGGGAACTTGTCACTAACATCCAACAATCCTCAAAACGCCCCAAAACTCTGGACACTTGTTCTGTCACTTCTACAGCTACTACAACAGTCTCTCCCTCTGTGGAGGCACAATGCCCCAGTGGTTAGGGCAGCGGACTCGATGTCATCGGATTGCGGTTTTGATTCCCAGACCGGGCGTTGTGAGTGTTTATTGAGCGAAAACACCTAAAGCTCCACGAGGCTCCGGCAGGGGATGGTGGCAAACCCTGCTGTACTCTTTCACTACAACTTTCTCTCACTCTTACTTCCTGTTTCTCTCGTGCCTGTAATTCAAAGGGTCAGCCTTGTCACACTGTGTCATGCTGAATCTCCCCGAGAACTACGTTAAGGGTACACGTGTCTGTGGAGTGCTCAGCCACTTGCACGTTAATTTCACGAGCAGGCTGTTCCGTTGATCGGATCAACTGGAACCCTCGACGTCGTAAGCGACAGAGTGCCACAACAGTCTCTCTCTCCTTATTCACGAGAAATCTTTATACCATTTTGTGTTTAGTCCCACTAAAATCTAACTTATGTTTGTTTATTCTGTTACTTGTTTGAAAGTTTGTTGCTCATCTTTCCATTTCATTCTTATAACTCCAGTTCCGTCTACCTTTATTTACTGGAAGAATTACAGAAGATGGTAACCTCTGTAGATATGGTAAACATAACGGAAGATTTACTTTACAATTATTTGGATGTCCTGAAAATGACGGCTAATGATGAAAGAATTCCACCTTTGGTAAGAAAGTGATATTTTTTTTTGTTTAAACGAATCATTTTTAGACAGATGAGTTTGTTTAGATTTGTTTTTTGGTTTCAGTCACCAGAGATGAAATATGTCATCATTATCAGTGTTGTCATCATCATCATTACCATCATCATCATCATCATTAGCAGCAGCAGCTAATATATATAATATATATATATATATATATGACAGGTTTCCACATAGTTTCTGTCTACCAAATTCACTCACAGGACATTGGTTGGTGTAAGGCTGTAACAGAAGTCACTTGCTCAAGGTGCTGAGCAATGGGACCGAAACCAAAACCACTTGGTTGCAAAGCTTTTCTTAACGACATACAGCTGTAGCAATTTGAATTCATTAAAGACGTCTAACGATGCTTCTCTACGATACGTAATGAGATATTAATTAATGGAAAATATGTAACATTACGATTTGATATTTATATTGCAGGCAACCATTCGTTTCCTGCACATCAGTGTGCTGCATTCGTTAGTGAATGACAAACTGTCGTGGTCGTTAGCAACAGCAGTTCTAGAAGTGTGCAGAAACATCCTCTTGCATCACAACACACAGACTATATTCACAGGTAAGGCTTTGTCTTTCTTTTTTAATCTTTTTTACCTTTCACTTGTTGCAGTCATTGCACTGTGACCATGCTGGAGCACTGCTGTGAATGCCTGGTGCGTATTGTGTTGGTCCCTTTTGTTGAACTGCTGAGGTTATGGGGACATAAACAAACTAACACTGGTTGTCAAGTGGTGGTTTGGGGACAGACAGACAGACAGACACAAACACACACATGTTAGCATCTTCATGTATTGGCAAAAAAACACAAGAAAGAAGAACCATCACATTGTTGTTATTTTAAACGTTGTATTAAAGATACTGTCTGGACAAATATGTAATTGAATGCATTCATCATCATCATCATCATTGTTTAACATCCGCTTTCCATGCTGGCATGGATTGGATGGTTTGACTGAGGACTGGTAAGCTAGGAAGCTGCACCAGGCCCCAATCTGATCTGGCAAGGTTTCTACAGATGAATGCCCTTCCTAACGCCAACCACTCCAAGAGTGTAGTGAATGCTTTTTATGTGCCACCGGCATGAGGACCAGTCAGGCAGTACTGGCATCAACCATGCTCGAATGGTGCTTTTTACATGCCACCGGCATGGGACCAGTCAGGCGGGCACTTGCATCAACCACGCTCGTATGGTGCTTTTTATGTACCACCAGCATAGGAGCCAATCCGGTGGGACTGGCATCGACCATGCTCGAATGGTGCTTTTTATGTGCCACCAGCATAGGAGCCAATCCGGTGGGACTGGCATCGACCATGCTCGAATGGTGCTTTTTATGTGCCACCAGCA
>NC_068992.1:10062768-10065283 GCF_001194135.2 Octopus bimaculoides
GGAGCCAATTCGGTGGGACTGGCATCGACCATGCTCGTATGGTGCTTTTTATGTGCCACCAGCATAGGAGCCAATTCGGTGGGACTGGCATCGACCATGCTCGTATGGTGCTTTTTATGTGCCACCAGCATGGGTGCCAGTCAGGCAGTACTGGCATCAGCCATAACAATGATTTCACTTGACTCAACAAGTTTTCTCAAGCACAGCATATTGCCCAATGATTGAACGGTATTCTTAAATGGGCCGGTTATGTGACACTGGCATAGACCATGGCTACAGTCTCGCTTGGCTTGCCGAGTCTTCTCAAGCACAGCATATCTCCAAAGGTCTGATACAGTTCCCTGCTACCACCGTTGTTCCAGTCCTTCCATGCCAGTTTCTTTTCCCAAATGGCTCTAACAACTACATTGTCCCACCACCACATTACCTTAGGTCAAGTGGGGGACTTTGTACCATCTACAGATCTGGTCAGTAGCCCTCAACAGGTTGTCCCGTAGGAATTTTCTTGAATTGAACCTAATAAATTCAATAAATAAACCTTTTGAACCTAATTCTTGTGTTTACAAATTATGTTTTATTTTTAATCTTTATTTTCAATGTAATGTTTTTTTTCTATTTTTCTTTCTTTTACAGAAATCGACAGTTTTTTACATTTTCTAATGACCAATTCCAAAGATGTTGACATCATAGACAGAGCTACTTTCTACTATTCATTATTGAATGGTGCTGCTGATACCAAGGTGAGAGTGGTGGTAGTGGTGGTGGTGGGGTGGAATTAGAGCCCCTTTTGTTGTTTCTTGAGGGTCAAATCTTGAGGCTAATCCAGCTTTAAATGACATGAAACATTTTTCACTTTGGGTATGTTTTGCTTTTCATTGAGCTTGGAAATCCTGGTGGCATCTAATTCCATATCCCTAGTCTATGGGTGTCTACACGGCCATTCAACAGGATTAGTAGGGACCTATGTGTGTATGTGTGTTTTCATATCTTAGGGATATGGAAATGGATGCCACCAGGATTACCAAATCCAATGAAGTACTTGAATGGAAGTTGTAATAATTTTTAATTCTTCACTGGCATGAAAAAAGCTCCTAGTTCATGCTCTAAAATAGTTGGCGCTAAGAAGGGCATGCGACCACAAAGACCATATCAAAGCTTCATGTAGTCCTTGGATCCATTGGATCTTGTCAAACTGTTGAATTCATGCCAACATGGAATAAGGGCTTTTCATGATGATGATGGTGATAATGATGATTGGCTGGATTCTCAGTTATGAAAATATCTGAGACAGAGAGGTGTAAAATATTGGTAAAAATATTCTTGGACCCTTTCAGCAGAACTTGGGAATGACTGATTTTTCAAGTATTGTAGTTGATTCAAAAGTTTGGGGTGAGGGAAGATTATTCCCATAATTTGTAGGTTTGTCCTGTTGTTTGAAGACCCCTCATGCTAAAAATGGTTTCTAATTTAGACACAAAGCCAGCTCTTTTGAAGTTAGTCATAGCATTGAATCCAGTACTTCACAAGTAAGCCTCTGGAGTTGATCTTGATGTGGTTTAAACTGGAAGAAAAACTACAAAGCTTTTTTTCTTACGCTCTAGCAATCCTGCCAGGTCCTTGCCTTAATTCTCTAGCATCGATACAGGCCATATCTGGCCCAAATATTCTATATGTTTTTTTGTTTAAACTAGTGGGATCCAGCCTCTCACACCAACTCTACAATGTCATTTTGAAAATAAACAATCACATCATCGTAATTTCGAATCTTCGAAATAATTCTCGATTTATTCAAAATAATGCGAAGGCATTCGACAAAATGTCCGCTGAGTGAATTTTCAGTATCTCAGGCGTGTTCTGTCAAGGGAGGTAACTTCTATTTTGGAGTTTTCTCCCTTGTTTACTATACATTTAATGTTTCCCGCTATAATTAGTTGATAGTAAATCAATATTATTGTTATTGAATACATAATCGACAACAAAATAATGACCCTTTACAATTAGCACATAATTGTTATATTCATTGCAAATATACAAATGACAAACTTATTTTAACTTTAACACTTAGTATTCATTTCATTATTTTACAAAATCATGATATCTGAAATATGAAAAGGTAAATTTGTAATTATACCTATGTAATATTACATGATATTATGGTTCAGGGTAAGAAGTCTGCTCCTTGCCCTTAAGGTTCCAGGTTCAGTCCCATTACATGGCACCTTAGGCAAGCATCTTCTACTTTTGCTCCTGGCTGACCAAAACCTTGTGAGTGGATTTGGTAGACAGAAACTGAAAGAATCCTGTTTCTTATATATATATATATATATATATATATGCAAAACCGATGCTAGTGTGTTTACGTCCCTGTAACTTAGCAGTTCGGCAAAAGAGACCGATAGAATAAGTACTAGGCTTATAAAGAATAAGTCCTGGGGTCGATTTTCTCGACTAAAGGCGGTGCTCCAGCATGGCCGCAGTCAAATGACTGAAACAAGTAAAAGAGTAAAAGAGTAAA
>NC_068992.1:10065813-10066505 GCF_001194135.2 Octopus bimaculoides
GATAATTCTTCCTGTAGCCTTGCTTCCCAAGCAATAAAACTTTCATTTCACTCATCTTTGAAAGTGTTGAATGTAAACATTCACAGAGAGAGAGAGAGAGAGAGAGAGAGACTAGTAGGGTTACAGCAGAAGACACTTGTCCACCAAGATGTGTTGTTGGATTGAAATATGCAAAATGAACATCTCAGTCACTGAGGCATGCTGTTCCATTGTCAAAAAAAAAAAGGCTATCTCTGCTAATTTCCTCAATGCCAAAGAGCAATATGATACTGTTCATTACTGTTCATTATGTATTTGTGAAAAAATATTTAATCTTACTATTATTATGACCACATACTTTCATAAAATTGGATTTTAACACCAAAGCAAAACTTGCAGCAAGACTAAATTTGTTTACATTGTCAGACTCTGTTTCTCTTTCATCATCATCATCATCATCACCACTTTGAAAAGATCTATCAATAATAATTTTTATGTTTCAGGTACGCCGTCAAATCCTGCTCTCATTGTTACCTTAGAGAAACCATACATGAAGTGGGAAAGGTAATTATTCCATTGGACTTTAATTCCCCCACCCACTGTGCGAATAATACCGGACTGAGTTGGTGCTTCAACTTAAGTACCTAATTCAACTGAATCTCAATTATTTATATATATATATATAAATATATATATATATATATATATATATA
>NC_068992.1:10067398-10068306 GCF_001194135.2 Octopus bimaculoides
TATATATATATTACAAATTAAAAGGGTAAAGATTTATCAATTTTTCAGCTTTTTTAGCTGCTATTTCTGAACTTTGGTATATGGTGAAGCAAATGCTTGCAGATCCCTTAATTATGTTTATATATATATATATATATATATGTATGTATGTATGTGTGTGTGTGTGTGTGGGTGTGCATAGACATGTTTGTGTGGTAATGAAGCATGCTTTCTAGGCATGAGGTTTAAAGTTCCATCTCCCTGCGGGGCACTATGGTTAGGTGTCTTTTATAGTCTTGGTCTCAGTGAAACTGGTGTATGGAAGCGGTACAGAAGCTCATCATATATGATTGTGTGTGTGTGTGTGTGTGTGTGTGTGTGTGATTGGGTTTCTATTTCTAACTCTCTTTTCTTCTTCAGGTGTATTCGAACATTACCTCAAATTGATTGCTGCTGAAGACTGTACTTATTTCTTGACTGAATATCGGCTTAGCATGGTGAGTAGGCATACAAAAAAAATGCTTTGGATGCTCTTCCTGTTTCTAACCCTTGCCTATTTTTTTAAGTAAAACATCTGTAAAACTGTAAAACAAAGCAGCAGATGATTTATTAAAAGGAGAAATGACAGCACCATCACTACTTATAGGTTACCATTATTAGCTAAGTGCAAATGTAAGTACCACAAAAAACTGTCAGGCCTTGTATAATATTATAGAAAGGATTATTATGGTTATTGTTGTTATTGTTGTTGTTGTTATTATTATTATTATTATTATTATTATTATTATTATTAAGGGTGGCAAGCTGGCAGAATCGTTAGCACGCCGGACAAAATGCTTAGCGGTATTTCACCCATTGCTACATCCTGAGTTCAAATTGCGCTGAGGTCGACTTTGCCTTTCATCCTTTCAGGGTTGATAAATTAAGTA
>NC_068992.1:10068316-10068525 GCF_001194135.2 Octopus bimaculoides
TACTACTACTACTACTACTACTTATTTGTCTTTCAGAATCTCCTTTCAGCCAATCTGGAAAGAATCTGAAGTTTACAGTGAGGAGATAAATCCGGATTATAAAGAAACACTGTCAGACCAAGGTAATTATGCCTTCGTTTATCCTTAATAACATGATCCAGCAAAGACATATATATATATATATATATATATATATATATATATATATA
>NC_068992.1:10071245-10074866 GCF_001194135.2 Octopus bimaculoides
TCTCTCTCTCTCTCTCTCTCTCTCTCTCTCTCTCTCTCTCTATATATATATATATATATAATATATATAATATATATATATATTTATATGTATTTTCTTCTATCTTGTAGCCATTCACATTCCATTCCTCAAGAAGGAAGGTAAGAGATTTTTAAAAATCTTTTTTTTATAAGTCAACTCTAACAATTATATCCATTGCATGCAATACTAGTAAGAAGGACATTTTTTACAATTACTAATACCATTTTTCAAATGAAATCTTCTATGGCCAGATGCCCTTCCAGTTACCAACTCCCATCTGTTTCCAAGCAAACTAATACTTTCCACAGTTAGGCATGTTTTCATCTCAGAACTGATGCTGTATAAAAATCAGATTTACCGAACTTTATCTATTCACTTCCTTCCCTTTTCAGATTCTGAAATGGTTCAGTTAGAGTTTTATTCCCGGAAACCATTTCCTGGAGACTATTCTACTTGGTAAGATATGAAGAAAATTTGTTATACTATAATTTTTTTTATTTATTTTAAAAAACAAGTTTTGAATTTTATTTTCATTTTTTTCATAATTTATTACATTTGGAAGCTTCTTTCTCCTCTAAGTCCAAGAATTAAAAATGGCTGATGGTAAGTTAATGCTGATAAATTCTTTTAACCATCAGCTATAGGATCAGGCATGGCTGTGTGATTTAGAAACTTGTCTCCCAACCATATATATATGTGTGTGTATGCAGAGGGGCAATAAACACTGAAGATGTACAGAAAACAGATTCCATCACATGCTAGGGGAAAAAACTAGAAGTAGTTGATAGCTTCTGCTACCTAGGCAACCAAGTCTGTAGTGGGGGTGGATGCTCTGGTGCAGCCTCCGAGCTTACCAGCCCTAGTCAAACCGTCCAACCCATACCAGCATGGACAATGGACATTAAATGATGATGATGATGATGATGATGCTATATATATATATATATATATATATATATATATATATATATATATATATATATATATATATATATTTATATGCATTTATATATATATATATATACACACACAGAGGCACACGTGTGTGTATATATATACATATATAGATATACAAGCATATGCATATATACATACACTCAGACATATATACTCATGTATTCCAGGTCGATATTTGCCTCTGTGAACAAAGTGACTATGTACTGTTCTCTTGGAACTACATCCATAAGTTTTCCTGATTTGATGATGCCCATTCCATGGAAGATTCTAGGAGTTCCAGACGATCGAAAATATCTCCTCTTTAACAAAGTTTGGGAGCACATAATAGAAAATAACAACAATTCTGGGTAAGCTGTTTTTGGTTTTGCCTTACACCCATATTTTTGCCTTACACCTATATTTTTGCCTCACACCCATATCTCTGCCTTACACCCATATTTTTGCCTCACACCCATATTTTTGCCTTACACCAATATTTTTGCCTTACACCAATATTTTTGCCTCACACCCATATTTTTGCCTTACACCCATATTTTTGCCTTACACCCATATTTTTGCCTTACACCTATATTTTTGCCAAATACCTATATTTTTGCCTTACACTTATACTTTTGCCTTTTAATCTTTGGATGTCATTAGTGGGATTAATTTTGTTGAAAGTATTTAGGAAAGGTTTTCATTTTGAAGCTAATGTGTCCCCTTCACCCATCTGTCTTTGATGCGTTGTGGAAAAAAAAAGAGACATGGGTTCTACCCTTTTCTTATTGACTAAGCACTGGAAAAAATAATGTAGGTGGTGATACCCCTTACTTGAGAAAAATTAGACTGGATGTCCGTATCTGGAATCTTTTGATTTTTTAATGTCTTGCGGTTAAACAGCTATTATAATTTAATAAAAAAAAAAGGAAGCAGTTGAAATCTTTTTTCTGTATTCTGGAAATAAAGCAAAGGGCTTCACACCAGTTTCTTGAATAGTTTATGTAGTCCTAATTTTAAAGAGCCAAACATTTTGTAGTGAGCAAATAACTTCAGTAGCTCATGCTGTCCAAATTTTAAAGACAGAATTTCATGAGGGAGATTTAGCTGCTATATTATGCAATTGACTTTTGTAACACTCCATCAGTAACCCACATCGTTTATAATTTTAAAGGTAGAAAAATATTTTGAGGGAGATTTGGCTGCTGTATCAAGCAAATGACTTCACAGAAGCTTCTTCAGTGGCTCATTTGGCCCTAATTTTAAAGATTTATTTACTACATTAAACCCTTTCCCTATATTGAATTTGATTTACTTTCTCAAAGTGAGTGGGATAAAACTGACACAGAATATTAAACATTAACCACTTCAATACCTCTATTTGAATTAAATTCAATTTGTAATTATATCAATATATGACATGGACATTTTAATTTTGACTTTTTTTTACAGCCTAGCAGCCCTCCAGTCTATCAAGATTCTGCCAATAAACCAGACTGGTTTGAAGAAACTCAAGGAATCAGAACTTAATCCCTACGTTGCTTATTGTAACAATGGTAAGATTGCCTAAAATACTTCATTTCATGTTGTTCTTTGATCACTTCGACACCTGACACGTGGTAAACTTGTGCACGTGTGCAGGTAATGCCAATTTGATGGAGGGAGCGAGCTAATGTACAGAAACATACATTTGATCACTATAAATATAATCGTTTGTGCAGATTGTTCAACAAAAACTGACCATTCATACATCATCTTTGATGGGAGATTCCATCATATGTATATATATATATAAGCAACAGTAACATCCACCCCTAGGGGTCAGCCACACTTAAGTGGCAATATACTACACTTTATCGTGCAGTTACTGTTAATACTTCATTTAGAGAATTAACATTGCTTATATATATATATATATATATATTCGAAGGTGGAGGTACATGGCGTAGAGGTTAGGGCGTCAGCACCATGACTGTAAGATTGTGGTTTCAATTCCTGGACCAGGCGACACATTGTGTTCTTGAGCAAAACACTTCATTTCACATTGCTCCAGTCCACTCAGCTGGCAAAAATGAGTAACACTGTGATGGACTGGCATCCCGTCCAGCTGGGGAACATATACGCCATTGAAACCGGGAAACCAGTTTAAAAGGGCGCATTTATATTATTTATATATTGGAAGGGCATCCAACTGTAAAAAACCGTGCTAAAACTGACCTCACCTGTGCTGGAGCCACATAAAAAGCACTCAATCCACTCTATGGGGTGGTTGGTGTTAGGAAAGGCATCCAGTTGTAAAAACTGTGACAAAACACACACAGAAGTCTGGAACAGTCTTCTTCCTGGCCAGCTCCTGTAAAACTATTCAACCTATGCCAGCATGGAAGATGGACGTTAAACGACAATGATGATGATAATATATATGATGGTGATGATGGTTGTCTACTCGTTAGATGAGCGTGACCATTGCTGACAGTTTAGTGCCAGTTCTACCTGTGCTAGGGTTTTAAGTTGAGTGCAGCTGGCACAACACCAAAGCGACTCTCATTAGCAATCCTGTTGCACAAAGTAGGTTTCAATATTGTGTTAGTAAAATAGTCAAGTTAACATATATTTATATGTGTGTGTGTGTGTGTGTGTGTGTATGTGTGTGTGAGTGTATATATA
>NC_068992.1:10075380-10077841 GCF_001194135.2 Octopus bimaculoides
AATTATATAGGGATTGACAGTAACCTGCTTCTCCAACATACTGAGAATTCAGAAATAGCAGTCAAAGAACTACTGATTTCAAAACTACAAATTATTACTCTAGATTGATAGCGATATTTTTGATACACACAGAACAAAAAACAGTAGAGAAGAGTAAAATTGACGATTCCCTGCCCTGCATATCTATATATATATATATATATATATCTAAGTTTTTGTTTCTTTTTTTACCATTTGCAGAGATGGTTCACTGTGCAATCTTCTTACCCCCTCATTACCATCTGCTGCTGAAGCTTAAATGCATGACAGACAGGACTGCAGTTTCAATCCTGACCGACTTCTGGCAGATTCTTCCCTCAGTCAACACTTACTTGGAATCCTTGCAAGATTTCCTCTAACAACCAGCGCTGTGATTCTTGTTTTTATTTTGTAATTTCTAATTTGGACAACATTTTTTTCATTTGGTTTATTTCTTGACAACATCTGGGACAACTTTGAATCTGTGTGTGTGTGCGCGCATGTGTGTATGTGTGTTTCTGTGTGTGTGTGTGCATATATCTATATGTGTATGTATATACCCATGTTATATGTATATATATCTGTGTGTGTAATTATGCATGATTATATGCAGTTATGTGTGTGTGTGAGTGAATACAAATGAGTATGTGTCTTTATATATATATATATATATATATATATATATATATATATATATATGTTTATGTCTGTATATATATTTTTGTATGTCTATGTACCTGTATGTCACTCTGCATTCATTTGTTTTTATGTCTGCTTTTCCATGTGAGCATGGGTTAGATAAATATATGATTCAGACTTTGTTTTACAGCTGGATGCTCTTCCTGTCACTAACCCTTAATTGTTTGACATTTTTGGATCTTGTGTTTCACACATCTTTGAAGGCGCAAAGCTAGTGGATGGTTTGTTGATGGAAGAAATGAAATCGATAACAAAACTGCTTTTTGCTGAACAATATATATATGTATGTATGTATGTATGTGTGTGTGTGTGTGTGTAGGTGTATGGCTTAGTGGTTAGGGGTGTTGCACTCATGATAGTAAGATTGTAGTTTCGATTTCTGGACTGGGCAATGCATTGTGTTCTTGAGTAAAACATTTCATTTCACATTACTTCACTCCACTCAGCTGGGTAAAGTGAGTAATACTGTAAAGGACCAGCATTCCATCCAGGAGGTTAATATATGCACCACAGATTTCAGGAAACCAACTTTGCAACCTTAAGGCTTGGGAGGGACTTTTGATCCCTTTTTTTGATGTATGCAAGTGTGAGAATATTTGCATGTGTATATTTATGTCTGTTTGTATTTTGAGTATGAATATAAACATATTGAGTGATGTAATGGTTAAATGGCTAAAACGACTTCTATTTTCTGTGCTCTCAGTTGAAGCCTTTGCAACAGCAGTTGGATATCTTGTACAGGGTCAAACTTGGTGATGGGAAGGCTGTTGGAGCATTTCAGCCATTGCATTTTCTTTTTTTAAATAATAAATCCAGTCCAAGACATGGTGAAGGTGTTTAGGATGTTGTGCTGCCGATTGTTGAGTGATGATTGTTGAATGATGATTGTTGAATGATGATTGTTGAGTGATGATTGTTGAGTGATGAATGTTGGGTGATGATTGTTGAGTGATGATTGTTGAGTGATGATTGTTGGGTGATGATTGTTGAGTGATGATTGCTGAGTGATGATTGCTGAGTGATGATTGCTGAGTGATGAATGTTGGGTGATGATTGCTGAGTGATGATTATTGAGTGATGATTGTTGAGTGATTGTTGGGTGATGAATGTTGAGTGATGAATGTTGAGTGATGATTGTTGAGTGATATTTGTTGTGGTGGATTTGGTTTTTAGACCAGGTAACATACTGTGTCCTTGAGCAAGGCTATTAACTTCACATTGCTCCTGTCTCATTCAACTGAAAATAAGTACCAATAGTGACAAATAGAGATTAACCCAAGAAATACTTAAGAACCTACTGCATTGATTTGCCTGAGGGCCTGGTGCTGCTAAGGCACCTCTGGCTTAGTGGGGTGTCTTTTACTCTCAATCTCTGAAATGTATCAGAAACCTGGGAAAGTTCCAGTCTCATCACTTGATGACAGACTAGAATTTTTCATTCCAAACACAGAATCAAAACTTTCAATCTAATAAATCTTTTGTCAAATTTCCAGTGTTACTTTAACACAAATGCTGTTTTCCGCTTTGGAATTACAGTTTTGAACACACTGACTCTGGACAAATATGAGGAGGACTAATTCCTGGCACTGTCTCTGCAAAAGCAAGATTTCTCTAAAAGCCTGCTAAAGAAATCTGGTTGCACATGGAATTTTTTAATCAAGCTCAGATGTTTTTATAAAATATCTTGATGCTATTTTTTTTCTTTTTTTTTTTGCCTTTCTTTGTGACTCATCATAATGAATGT
>NC_068992.1:10078128-10080809 GCF_001194135.2 Octopus bimaculoides
TTTTTTTTTTTTTTGCGAAACTGCTGAGTTACAGGGACATAAACAAACCAACACTGTTTTTCAAGTGGTGGGGTAACAAATGCAAACACAAGTACACACACACACACACAAGTACACACACACATACACACACACACTCACACACACACACACAAAACCTGATGTTATGACTTGTAAACAGAAAAGAAAAGTAGTACTCAATACATATTTGTAGAGTTCCCATATTTCTTGGCAGTTTCAGTCTGCAATCTCTAAGGCAACAGTTGTAGATATACACACTCCCTTATTCACACATGCATGCATGTATACACACACTCACACACACGCATGTGTAGATTTGTGTATGTGATTTTGACTCTACTTGATTCAGCTTCCAATCTAGATGTGAGGTATAAAGAACGTGGACACTTCAATGTAAAAAAAGTACCCTAAATAATTTAGGTATCAACATATAAAAGATAGCTGTGACAAGTCTATGTGAGAGAAGCTTTGTTTCTCATCTCTTTTCTGCTCTAGACATCAGTGATAAACATCTGAAACATGGACGTTATTTTTACTCTGTTGCCATTCTGGGACATCATCAGTTGTATTAACCCTAATATTTATTTCAACTACCTCAGAGCAATGAAAAGCAAAGAAGATTCAAGTTGAGATCTGCGCTCAGACCTTAAAGGTATGTAGCTAATTCTGCCTCTCCTGATGCTTAAAGTAATTCAAGAATAAAATTAGTCAGTTTTATATCTACTAAAAGACACTTGCCTAAAATGCCATGTATTAGGATTGAACCTGAGATCTTGTGATTGTGATGTAAACATTTTAACCATTTACAGATTCATAAAAAATGCACACGTATACCTTCACACACATGTACGCACAAATCCTGCATACATATACACTCACTGACATATATACTTTCACTTGTACATTCCACCTATAGACACCCTCACACACACACACACACACTCCTGCACCCTGCCACCACTAACATTCATATATATCATCATCATCATCATCATCATCATCGTTTAACGTCCGCTTTCCATGCTAGCATGGGTTGGACGATTTGACTGAGGACTGGTGAAACCGGATGGCAACACCAGGCTCCAGTCTGATTTGGCAGAGTTTCTACAGCTGGATGCCCTTCCTAACGCCTATGTATATATATATATATATATATACTCTTTTGCACACACTCAAAGCTAAACCACAACAGCAACAACAACAACAACAACAACAAAAGCAAGAATATATGAACCTTTTTCTTATTTTTTCCTTTTGCAATTTTAATTTTGAAAATATAAGCAATAATAATATAACCTGGTGCAATAATTTCATTTTTATTTCAATGCATATGTGTGCATATGTATGCATGCATGTCTGTATGTATGTATGCATGTATGTATGTATGTATGTATGTATGTATGTATGTATGGGGGAATGAATTATAGTGTTTGTACCTGTGCCTGTCTACGTAGGAGTGTGTTTATCTGTATGAGCATATGTGTGAGATTGAGCCAAGTTTATGTGTGTGTGTGTGTGTGTGTGTGTGTGTGTGTGTGTGTGTGTGTGTGTGTGTGTGTGTGTGTGTGTGTGTGTGTGTTTGTGTGTGTGTTTGTGTGTGTGTGTGTGTGTGTGTGTGTGTGTGTGTATTTTGACTTTTTAGTGTGCTATGATAATGTTGAGGTTCAACATTATCAAACTGAGTCTTCAAATGATTTTTTTTTTCTTCTCATTTTGTTTTTCCTTCTTGAGTATTTCTCTTTACCGAGTACTCAGACGACTAATTAATTTTGTCTTCATTGCTGAGTAATTAATTGCCAACTCTTTCATCTCCACCCTATGTCCCATTAATCTTTCATTGTTTTAATTGTTATGTTTCCTTTATCAAAAGAACACATTTAAATAACGAACGTTGAAGCAATATCTTTTAATTATCATTTAATCCTTGCCAAAAAAGTCTTATATATTAATTAAAAAACAATTATATTTAATATCTTAAACAATTCTAAATGTGTTCTAATGTTGATTATTGTGTTAATTAATTTTATGCAAACAATTTTTTTGATTTTTGTTTTTCACTAATTATTTTTTATATGAGTGGTTGTTTTAATTCCTAGGTGAGCCCAGATTGAGGAGACAGACCTATGATCAAAAGACAGTCTAGCCATGACCACCCCATATTGTTTTCATGGACAGTGTATCCAGGATTCTATTATTCAATGTCTTGTATTTTATTTAACTTTTTTTTAGAAGTTGGGTGTGATTTTAGGTGATTTTAGGTAAATTTGGGTGCTGTTTTTAGCTGGCTGAGTACCTGCTTCTAGACTCTTCCCCTGGCTCATGTGATATGAACTGAGTAGCATGCTGAGTGTTGGCTCATGTTCAACTCTTCAGCATTCCTATTAATAATCATGTTTGATTGATATATTCAAATTGTGAAGAGTATTGTGACTTACTCTTTGTTTGTTATGGTCACTAGACTGGTCATTAGACTGTGGTCATGCTGGGGCACTTTTCTGAAGGGGTTTTGGTCAATCATATTGAGCCCAGCAGAGAGAGAGAGAGAGAGAGAGAAAGTTTCTACTGGGCTTTTCAACCTGTTAGAAACAGCAACCAAATCTACTACAAATTATACTCTGCTGTTTTGAGGGGCAGACACAATGTGTAATGTAGTCCTGGTT
>NC_068992.1:10081192-10082495 GCF_001194135.2 Octopus bimaculoides
TATATATATATATATGTGTATATATATGTATATATATATATGTGTATATATATGTATATATATATATATGTGTATATATATGTATATATATATATATGTGTATATATATGTATATATATATATATGTGTATATATATGTATATATATATGTGTATATATATGTATATATATATATATGTGTATATATATGTATATATATATATATATATATGTGCACTAAAGTCACTACTTTTCTAATAATTTGGAAGCATCAATGGTGCCAATCTTTATCTCTAGTGTCTGAAACAGTAAATAAGAAAAGATGAGAAACAAAACTCTTCCTGGATAGGACACTGCTCTGTTGCAGGTGACTTCTCCCACATGAGTGTTGCAGCTGTTCACAGTGATGACTTAGGTACGAGCAAATCGTACCTGCTTAGAGCTAGGTAGACTTAGCTTGGAGTGTACATTGTCATGGTCTCAGATACAAGCAGCAACAACTACAAAACAAGTCATTAATCTTTTGGTTGGTTGTCAGTTAAATCTGGAATAACCGAGGAGAGAGAAATGGTTCAGTTTGATTTAACCCAGTTTGCATAGCATAGGATGTGTGGACTGCAATGGATAGTCACCTTTTTTATACCATATTTTCCAACATACAAGTTGAACTTTTCAGACCCAAATTTACATCCAAAAAAGAGAGGTTGACGACTTTGGAGGACCAAACATTATTTTGGAAGATAGTATTGGTGTTTGAAGGTTTATACTGCATGTTTACACTATTATGCTATGTAAACTCGTTTGTTGCAAAATATGGTATGTGGGTTCACTGTAGCCAAAGATGTGTTTCATTTAAGGAAGGAAGTGACCAATTTGGCTACAGTACAAAGTGGTCAAAATCCTTGCTAAGCCACTGGCTTAACTAAGAATTGAACATGTGTTGTAGCAACAACAACACCAAAAATAGTTATAGTAATTATAGTGAATTACTCCTGTCCTGCCACCCCAACTATCCCACCCTTTTTTTTTGTCTTTTTTTTTATTCCTGAATATTTGAAGAAATCATGAAATCCAAAAGTTTTATTCTGTAAAAATATTTTCCTGTGAGCCAGACATTGACAAAATTATTTCACAACAATCAACTTGAACCCTTCTGTGTAAATGTGATTGTGATATAAACTTTAAATATATTTCTTATATGTAGACATGTTTGTGTGTGTGTGTGTGTGTGTGTGTCGTGTGTGTATGTGTGTACGTGATAAATTTATATTATATATTTGCATATACATAGATGCATGTATGTATGCATATATATATATATATA
>NC_068992.1:10082825-10095782 GCF_001194135.2 Octopus bimaculoides
TATATATATATATATATATATATATGTAAATGTGTGTGTGTGTGTGTGTGTGTGTTTACCATGGTATTTATGTGTGCTGACAGAAAAACCCAGAGCCAACTCATTACTAGTATAGAGTGAATATGTGTATTAATACAATGTAAATGCTCTTGTTAAGAATCCTCTGCTGACAGTTTCGCTATTGATGTTCTTCATATGAGACATGCATGATTCTATTCTTGTGACCATAATTTTAAAAAATGCTGAAATTTTAAGTCATGCACAGAAACATGAACCTACATGAGAGGTAACTTCTGAACTTTTCTACACTGTAATGTTCCCTAATATTGCTAATTATATTTTTATAAACCACATAGAAGGGAACTTAAGAAAAATCTGAAGTTACCTTCCATGGAAGTTATTTTCCATGTGTTCTTGATTTAAAATTCCTCTATTTTTAAAATGGTAACATGAGTAGAACCATGTGTATCCTGTCTGTAGACTGTGAATGATGAAACGGTCAGGAATGGACTATTGACAGTCCTGTTTATTCTGTATTGATTGTAATACATATGTGCATAAATTTGTGTATACATGCATAGATTTGCTGGTGTGCATGTATACATATATATGTTTGTGTGTGTACACACACGTCCATATATGTATCTCTATATGTATATTGTACATATACATGTTTCTGTTTCTATGTACTTACCCATATATATATATATATATATATATATATGCATATATAAATATATATATGCATCTCTTTCTTGTACTCTATCTCTTGCTCTTTTTCACTCTCTCTCTCCCACTCTCTCTGTATATATATATATATATATGTATATATCTGTGTATATGTATATATGTATGTGCATATATATGTGTGTGTGTGTATACATATATGTGTGTGTATGTATATATATATATATATATATATATAAACACATATATGTGTGTGTGTGTGTGTGTGTGTGTGCATTATATGAAAACAATAATTTTACCTCTACAGATGCTATCTGTTTGGTCTTTCAAAGAAAATATATGGTTGTAAAATATAATTGAAATAAAATTTCAGCTCTCGCTATATGTATATATATATATATATATGTACATAATGTTTTCCTTGTTTTTTTTTTCCTTTAATACTTTCTACAAAATGATGCTTTGTTGCCACACTCATATATGCTTTTCAAATCATCTTCTGTCCAAAATTTTCATGAATATGTTATAAGAAAATCATTCTCACATTAATATAATAATCAACAGTTGATCAATTGTCAGTGTTTCTCTTATATTTCTCTCTTCTGGCATCTAAACATTCTCTGTTTTAATCTTCCTATAGGACTGCATCATTCTCAGTCTATCACTTCCTTACTCCCCCTCTCTCCTTTGTGGTTGTTTTACCTCATTGTGAACACCCTATGTTATTGCACCTAGCCATTTCTGATGCCCTACATATTGATGTACCTAGATCCTGATGAATCCTAAAACTAATCACTTGCATGCTGATTTCATGAGTAGGCGCAGGAGTGGCTGTGTGGTAAGTAGCTTGCTTACCAACCACGTGGTTCCGGGTTCAGTCCCACTGCGTGGCACCTTGGGCAAGTGTCTTCTGCTATAGCCTCGGGCCGACCAAAGCCTTGTGAGTGGATTTGGTAGACGGAAACTGAAAGAAGCCCGTCGTATATATGTATATATGTATATATATATATATATATGTGTGTGTGTGTGTGTATTTGTGTGTCTGTGTTTGTCTCCCCAACATTGCTTGACAACCGATGGTGGTGTGTTTACATCCCTGTAACTTAGCGGTTCGGCAAAAGAGACCGATAAAATAAGTATTAGGCTTACAAAGAATAAGTCCTGGGGTCGATTTGCTCGAGTAAAAGAGTAAAAAAAGGAGTAAACGTTATTATCAAGATGATACCCATGGTGCATGTTCAGATCCACTTACAATAATCATTGTAAGACCAGCACTATTCTCTCTCTCTCTCTCTCTGTACTGCTCATATGCATGGCATAATGTTGCAGTAACAGAGACACACACACACACACACACACATTTCCTCAAGTTATTGATGTGCAAGTAGCTTTTGCAATGTCAGTGCATCTAACTGATTAAACCAATAGATCATCTCTAAATAACATTGAGAATGATATCAGAATACATCATGTACAAATGATATCTGAAAAGAGTAATACGTCTACATCTACAGATAGTTATCAACAATTAACTATATCTCTGTTTAATCAATATCTGCAAGTTGGTTCTGTTAACGTGACACCCACAAGCTGTTTGTGTGTTGTCGACTTGTAATTAGTGACTATCTAGTCATCCTTTATAGACTTCCAAATACTCTATCATAAGCACGGTAGATGATGTGACAGTCTCATAGGAAATAATAATCTATAAAGGTTGCTATTATCTAAACAACAATTAACAGCCTTTTCTTGTTAGCTTATTTGTCAAAATCTATAGACTGAGGTTGTCTATTCACTCAGCGTTTACACTATTTGTCTGTCTGTCTCTCTGTCTACTCCTGTAAACATAGAGAGACCATGTGTAACTTGTCAACAGTTACTAACTCTGCATTTTTATATACTAACAATCTATAGTCTGTGTCTTTATGTCTACATAATCATATTCTCATCAACTGAATGTTTTTAAATATTAATCAATAAAGAGCTTCGTTTCATTCACTTAAGCTCATCTGTTCTATGACTTTCCAAGGCCTGGCTGTGTGGTTAAGTAACATTCTTTGCAACCACATAGTTTCAAGTTCAGCTCCACTGCATGGCACCTTGGGTCAGTGTCTTCTACTATAGCCTTGGGCCAACCAAAGCCTTGTTAGTGGATTTCGTAGATGGAAACTATGTGGAAGCATGCTGTGTGTATTTACATGTGTTTGTGCATGTATTTGTGTGTGCCTTTGTAGTGCCTCAGTATGTCCGTAATCCAGTGACTAAAACAAGTGAAAGAGATTATATATATATATATATATATATATATATATATATACACACACATACATACTTGCATACACATGGTCAGAATTGACCATATGGCTGTACCTTTCTACACAGGTCAGGCATGGCCAACATATTTTTTGCAGAGGTGTAGCAATTATTGCCTGCACACACATACATCCCTTGTCTCACTATGATTTTGATGTTGTCCAAAGAAAAGTCTGCCACTTCACAGCCAAAAGAGACTGGCTCCAGTCTCATGAAAATACAAAGATCTTGAACAGATGTCATGATACATCTTGTATCTTGTCATATCTTCTGACAGTTCCACCAAACTTCTGCCCTGGATTAGTATCTTTTTTTATCAATCCTGAAAGATTGAGATGTAAAGTTAACTTCGACAATATTTGAACTCAGAACAGCGAGTGTTGGAGCAACTACCATGAGATATTTTATCCAACACTGAATTGACTCTTTAACATTTTCATATTGTCTATAAATCCAGGTATAATTTTCCCTCTTTCAATTTTCATTAATGAAAATTGATTAAAGCTGCCCATCCTTTTTGTGATAATACTGCAATAATCTCTAACAGGCAATGGCAACCATTTTCAAGAAGCAGGCTGCATGAGACATGGCTTACCATCAAGTGAGATGCACTACTAAGATAATTCAAAGAAATTTTCCATTGGCATACTATTCAGAATGTCCTACAGGCTGCAGTTTACTTTATGACTCATCTAAAACATGTTCTTTCAGTTTTTTAAAAAATACTTTGAGTTGTTTTTAGAAAATAGGGTTGTGTGCTTTTATTTTTCCAAAGAAATCTTTTTACTGTAATTCATAGACAGAGAAGCAATAAAAAATAAAAAAAACTTACTTTTTTATCGGCAAATCACTTGATCAAGTGAGCCATTTGGGATAACGTTGAAGAAGTCTGTTTTTATGTTGTGTAGCTTGGAGCCTGTCAGCTTAATGGAGTTCTTTCCTGAAAGTTAGAAGAGTGCATCTTCTTGGTTATCCAACCCACAAGAAAGAGCACCTGAAATCCCTCTTCCTAAATTATGCCCCAACGTCTTAAGAAAGAAAGGACACATTAGATAATGTAGTCCTAGATATACTATGTCTGAAAAAAGTGAAACAGATCAGAGTTGATCTGATAGCTAACAACTACTACAATTCACAGAAATAGTTTTATGTTGTGCAGTTTGCTTTGGATTTTTCTCAACTTTGTAAGTATTGAATGAGTTCCCTCAAAGAAACCACATCAAAAAATGCAACAGGATTTTCTTCCAAACCTAGGAGTTATATAACAAGAGTCTTGTTATATGATGAAAAAAAAACAAAAAAACTCAGAACACACATCCAAACAAAATGCTGCTAAGCATTTTGCTTGTTGTGCTAACGATTTTGTCAGATTGTTGCCTTAAAAATAATAATAATCCTTTCTACTATAGGCACAAGGCCTGAAATTTGTGGGGAGGGGACTAGTCGATTACATCAGCCCCAGCATTCAACTGGTACTTAATTTATCAACCCCAAAAGATTGAAAGGCAAAGTCAGCCTTGGCAGGATTTGAACTCAGAATTTAGCAACAGATAAAATACTGCAAAGCATTTCACCCAGAAAGGTTACGATTCTACCAGCTTGTTACTTTTGGTTTCAAATTTCACCAGAAAGACAACAATTTATTGTGGGAGGGGATAAGTTGATTTCATTGACCCCAGAATTTCACTGGTACTTAATTTATTGACTCCCAAAAGGATGAAAGACAAAGTTGACTTCAGTGGAATTTGAACTTAGAATGTAGCAACAGGCAAAATACTGCTAAGAGTTTTGTCCAGCATGCTAATGACTGCCTTAATAATAATGATAATAATAATGATGATAATAATAATAATAATAATAATAATAATAATTTTATTATTATTTAAGGTTCACCTTAATTTTATTATTATTAAGGCTTACCACCTTAATAATAATAGTAATAGTAATAATAATAATGATAATAATAATAATAACAACAACAACAACAATAATAATGTTATTGCAGTGTTAGTCTAATTTTAATTTCAACAATTGTATACACTTTGCTTGTGTAATGTAATTTTTGAAAGTCGTTGACATTAACTACTTGTAAGTTTTGTATAAATAGACTGTCAGCGAAGCATTGTAAATGACATTTTCTCAATAATTAAATCGAAAAAGAAAATGCCTGCATGAAGTGACGACTGTTAATCACTTCTTCACCATATCATGAATTGACAAAGAGGAACTGGAACCGATAATTTCTATTGGCTAAATTTCCACAATTTGAAGTGATAAAAGACTTCAACGAAAAATTAGATTGCCGGTGAGAAAAGCAATCCTAAATCAGGTGATAATTCTTTAAATTACAGCCTTAGATGGCAGAAAATCTAATCTGCCACACATTCGTTGCTAATTTGCTAATTAAACAAAATCACTTCATACATACATACATACATACAAATATATATTTATATATATGTGTATATATATATATATATATATATATATATATATATATATATATATATATATATATATATATATATATGTATCATGTAACACACTATAGATTCTATTAGAGCACCTATGAATATCATTAGTAGCTATTCTTTTTTGTATAATTGTTTTGAATGCCTTAGTTCATTTAATTGTTTGAATTAAGAACAGGAATAATAAGTCTTCGTACAGGACTCCAAGAGATATATGCATCACCATAGGCTCAAGCATTATTCCTATCAGCATTGGTAGGAATGCCTTTTCTAGGATTCTTAATATTGTTTTGGACACTTTATGTTTATAGCTAAGGAGAGTGGAAGTGATATGTTCATGCTTTTCCTGTTTGCTCAATTTCATCATCTTTAAGTACTGAAAGATTTCAGCAAAAAACATGATTTGACAATAAGAAAAGCAATATGGAACCAAATGATATTTAACCAAATGCCAGTCATATGTAGCTGCAAATATTTTGATAAACGTAATTTTTTGCACATGATGGAATAATTGACAATATATTCAATGAGAACAACTTTGGATAGAATTTATTTGCCCTCTTAGAATTATATGGATTATTATTAAGGTTTAGAAAAAATAAAGCCCTCATTTCTATACAACATGTTTCAATATTAATCAACCGAACATTGACATTTTAAAACACAAGAATTTGTTCTGTAAGCATTCATATCAGCACAACAAAAAGTGTATGGTAATTAGGATATTTCTGAGATCAGTTTAAGAAATACAAGATCTTTTGATTTATCTTCTCTACAAAGAGAGAGAGAGAGAGAGAGAAAAGCCTACCCAAAGATCGTCATGAGAAAAGGAAACTAACATTAATTAGAGGCTGTAATTTTTTCTGGTCGGTAAATTTAACCTATAATTATTAAAAGTTAAATAGCATTTACAGTTATGTAAACGTTAAGAGAACGTTTATGAGTTTTATAAATCTAGTATAGACCAACAGATGGTGCAAGAGTACACAAAAGTGCTTAGTCATAATAGAGTTTGATTAATAAAGAGTCTATGCTTGTACAAATTTACTGGCAGATAAAGCTTATAGGCCAGACATTGTGGTTAGAGAGTAATAATGCTTAGTTATGGGAATTTCAATACCAATAGGTGAAATGATTTTGAAAATATTTGAAAAAAATGATGTGGTTAATTTGAATAATAACAATAATGCTTTCAAATTGTGGCAGTGGGTTAAAAATTTTCAATGGAGTGGGCAAGTCAAATACATCGACCCCACTCCACCCAAAAAGTCGACCTCAGTGGCATTTGAATTTAGGATGTAAAACCGGAAGAAACACTGCTAAGCATTTTGTCTGGGATACTAACGATTCTGTCAGCTCATTGCCTTAATAATAATAATAATAATAATAATAATAATAATAATAATAATAATAACAACAACAATAATGACAATAACGATTTCTTTATTGACCACAAGGGCCGAACACAAAACAAATTGGGACAATACAATACAAGGGGCGACAAGTGGGGGTGTTGAACAATGACAAGTATACAATGAATAACAATAACAATTAAGAAAATTCTAACAAAAAAATCCCCCAATAGGGTGGGATGGGAAGATCCGCCCAGGGCCAACCAAGGCACTCCACACATCCTGGCCACCCTGACCACCCTGACCACCAAGAGTACCTCAGGCAAGCACCCCTCTTCCCCTCAACCATTCCGGCCAATAGGCAAATGTTCAGAGTAGGCCCATCCTCAAGGCCAGCAATTTCGTTTCGGTGGTGGTGGTCGTTAGTCGATTGCACGGATTTCAGTACTTGAGAAGTGCTTTAATTTAAAGGTTCCGAAAAAGATAAAAAGGCAAGGTTGATCTCAGTAGGATTTGTACTCAGAACATGTAAAGATTTGGAAGAAATGCCACTAAGCATTTTATCTGACACACTTCCAAACGTCTGAAGAAATCCGGTTGTCCTATTCCTGTTGGAGCATAAATAGCCATCAGTCTGAGAGCACCCCCGTCACTACTGTTCACATCAAGGACCACTAATTTGCTTTTTGGGTCCATGAAGATAGTGCTTATCTTGAGATTCAAAGCTCTCTGGAACAACATCACAGTTCCTACCCCATTCCCACTTGACATGGAGACAAATAAATTTCGTATCCACCGAAAATGGGTATAAAAGCCGGTCGGTCTGAGAGTCTGGTTTCACTGATAGCCACTACATTTACACTTAGTAACCCAAGGTCGTTGCGTAGATGGCCTTGTTTCCAGGGCAACACAAGGTCTCGTGCATTTGTACTGCCTATTTTGAGCGAGTCTATATTTATTGGAGAGGAGGAGAATGAAGAGAATCACTTAACCTATTTCTGTGCAGAGACATGTTCTGTCCTCACCATTTGTGAGTGTTTCCACAAGCATTTCTTTTCACAGCCTTTTATTTATGGTCCTACGGAAATCTCCCATTCCTTTGACATATTTTGCTTTCAATATGTTGTAAGTTTGATGCATTAATTTTATAATTTTCATGTGAATAGGAATGTTGTGCGATGATGCGATGTAATGAATGCATATTTTTGATTTCGTTTTATTAAGTTCTTGCTGTTGGTATCTATGGCCGTGTAAATTAGATATGCCTTGTGAGGATTATTCATGTTGTTGGTCTGAATTGCTATGAATTTTCATTTGTTGAAGTGTTTGCGATGTTGGTGGTGTTTGTAGTACAGCAGATGTTTGTAACTGCTTTTGTGTAGGGTGTGTGGGTGTGCGATGGTCTGTTGGTTTCTCTGTACCCTTCTCTGTTTTTAGTCTTGTACTGCGTGCTTTTCATTTTGTAATAGTTTTCTTTTGCTTTTCACCAGGACCCATTTTGGTGGGCTTCCAAGACTGTTTTCCTCGCTAGACAAGTTTTCGCTGTCGAACAAATCTGTTGCCGGGTGGGGATGCGGGGTATATTCGCACACTCGCGCATTTCTAAGCTAGTAGTCAGATCGAGTGGTGTGACTAATCCTTCTCTTGGTTGCGATTGAATAGGGGTTATTTTAATTTTTCTCGGGTGTGGTTCTGATGTTGTTGAATGGATTTCTTCTGCTGCTCTTTCTGCTGATGCTGTTGGTGTTGGTGTTGCTGTTGTTTTTGTGGCTGTTGTTGTGTTAAAGGTGTCTGCAGCAGCGGTTTTTTCTTTCCTTTGCATGGGGCAGAAAGCCTTTAAATGGTTTGTTTCGTCAGAAATGTGGAATCTCGGTTTTCTGTCCTCTACTGCTACAAACAACAGTGTTCCATAAGATAGGTTGACCAGGTCAGGGATGGCTTCGATACTTTCAGATCTGTGTGTAACCACACTTCCATGTCCGTGCTTGACCGATTCTCCTTTCCCAATTTGTGGACTTGCAAACTCTGCTTTGTTTACTATGCCGTATAATACAGCTGCAGCTACCAGCAAAAGATGTCCATTTCTGGTGGTATCTTTTCTTCCTCATCCTGAAGAAAATTCTAACTGGGCCTTACCTGCAAGATCATGCACTGTTTATTTTGATATGAGATCGCCACGTCGCGCACATATGGTTGTAATGCATATGCCTGGTGTACTCTTATCAGACGAGTAGTCATGATCGATATACTGGGCTTCGTATATTTTACCTCAGTGTCACTTTGATGGCATGCACTGCTCTCTCACTCAACAACAACAACAACAACAATAGCAACAACAACAACAACAACTAAGTGTTTCGGTTTTAATAATTTTTTATATCGTAATAAACAGGAAAAAATGTACGATATAAGAAAAAAACAACTACTTATTTTTATCCGTTCAGCTCTTTTTTTTTGAGAATATCTGGATATTGTAGGAAGTAAGGTAAAAAAAAAAGGGTTAAAAATATAAATGAAAACATTTAAACAAATATCTTCAACTCAACTTTCAGAAAAGCTACATTTGCTAAATTAAAAAAAAAAAAAAAATCACATTATCATTGGTTATTTCCATTGTATCATGTATCTATGAACGGATCGTTATCAATTTGAAAGTAATCCAGATGGTTCTATGAATCAGAATGTATTCAAATGATGGTCGTTCTCGTTGTTTTCGACGTATGAATGCTTGAAGGAGATGATTTGAAGATAAAGAATTAAAAAAAAAAAAAGAAAGAAAGAAAAAGAGACAAGTTTTTCAAATATTAATAATAGGCGCAGGAGTGGCTGTGTGGTAAGTAGCTTGCTTACCAACCACATGGTTCCGTGTTCAGTCCCACTGTGTGGCACTTTGGGCAAGTGTCTTTGGGTACGTGCTGTGGTTTGCTGTGATGCTCTTATGGTTACTGTATTGAAAGTGTTATTATTATTATTATTATTATTATTATTATTATTATTATTATTATTATCATTATTATTATTCGAAAGAGAATATAATCACCGAAACTATAAATAAATGCATAAATATTGTTGCAGCGCTCTTTTTCCTCCCCCATATTTTACTACAAGCATTGTTAATTTTTCGATGTAGAAAAAAAAAAAAAAAAGGCCCTACCCCTTAAGCCAAAACACTGCAAGTATGTGTCATCGCTTTCTGCCAACAATAATACAAGTTACTTCAAAAACACTCCATAAAGTTATCAAGAATAATTTACATCATATGACATACATGCGTACTTACACACACGCACACACACGCCCCCTCACACAAACACAAATATATACATACAGATATATATATACACTTAAATATATTGTATATATATATATGTATGTATGTATATATATATATATATACACTTACATACGTACATATATCTATAGATATAGATATAGATAGATCGATAGATAGATGTAAGTATGTATTTTTGTCGATGACAATATTACAAACTGGTTGAGTAACCATATATTACAGGGACAGCCATACAGGATCTGCTCTTAAGACACTTCACTTTGTGCTGTTTTTATATTTTTCTAATATTCATAATAAACTTTGAGTATGTATATCAATTCGCTCTCTCTCTCTCTCTCTCTCTCTCTCTCGGTCTTTCTCTGTCTCTTTCTTTCTCTCTCTCAGTTTTCCTCTCTCCTTCTCTCTGTTTTTCTGTCTCTCTCTTGCTCTCTCCCCTCTCACCCTCTTTCTCTCACTCAAACACACATAAAAACACCCACATGCTGTATTTGTACATGCATACAAAAATATGAGTAGAACTATTTAATATATGTATAATATGCTTCTCAGTAGAGTATAACTATAACTATATATACAGTATATATATATATATATATATATATATATGTGTGTGTGTGTGTGTGTGTGTGTGTATTCATACATGTCTATGTATTTAAACACATATACATGTATTGAAAAATGCATACATTGGTGTGCATATATGCATTGGTTGCATTTTTATGCATGTATATGTATATAAGAGTATATATGTATTCGCTTGAATAATTACAAAACATAATTGTTTTCGCAGCAAAACGCTTAACCATAAGTAATTTTAAAAAGTAGTGTCTATTTGCATTTGTTGTAGTAGGAAAATACTTTAATTTTTCCAAACGAATTATTATTCGATGGAGAAGTAAAAATATAAGATTTTAGGAGATGAAAATATTTCTATGTAACATACGTTTCTGAAAATCAACACAAAAATTAAAACGCCAAATCAATGTAACATTAAATTGTACATTAAATTCCGGTTTTAGCTTTAATTATTTTGTTCTTGTATTTGAATTTGTTTTTAAGCTGACAACACAAACACACACACACACACACACACACACATGCGTGTATGTATGTGTGTATGTCCGTGTATATGCGTTTGAGTGTTTGTGTAGATGTACGTGTTTGTGAGGATGTGTGCGCGTGTATTAAAAGTTATGTGCATCTATGTACACACACACACACAGACATATATGTATATGTATGTATATACACATGTGCATGCACACATGCTTGCGTATACATATGTTTATGTATATATACGTGTCTGTGTGTGTGTGTATAAACACCGCAAAATACCGGAAAACTCCCAGAAACAAAACATATTGTAAACTTAATAATAGGTGAGAATTAGCAATCCTCCTCGCTGTTATGATAATCATGGTGATAAAGATGACGAATTGTTAGTCAGAACATCGAACAGAAAGCTTTGCTGCATTTGTTCCAGAACTCGTTCCGCGCTTAAGGTTCAAATCCCGCCGAGGCCAAATTTGCATATCTTTGCTTCTCTTTTATCTGTTTTTCTCTCTCTCACTGAACTGGCTTCGTAAAATTCACTTAGTCGCCCCATAAATCTTTGTGAACTCGAAATAAAAATTATACTCATAATGACCAAGAACTCCACTGCGACACACAGTCCTTCTCATGATATTCAAATCATTAGACAGATCTTATGACCAATAACGTGAAAAGAAGGCATGCCCAGCGTGTGCACTCTTTCACCCCCTTGGATTTCATTGTTCTGTTTAATTGGGAATTTTCCAGATCAGGGAATCGCTCTATCTTGTATAACATTGAACATTCTCATCAAAGTACCCTCTATTTTTCTGGCACGTACAGTGTTGTCTTTGTCTCAGTGAGAACTTGTATATATTGTAAGTCGGTATTATCCCTTAAGAAGAAAATCGAGCTTTCATTCTGCTGCCACAAGCAGGACTTTCTATACGCCATCTTTAAACATTATCTATAAATACCATTTCATAAGCTTTTATCGCATACATATAGCCAGAGCCCATCGCTTTCTTTTGCATGAGATCTGAACTGTCTTCTCGCTAGTTATTGGCTGTTAATATTCACCGTAAACATTTGTTGATATCTACACAAGTCTTCTCTAAACCTTCATAAAACTTATGTTGAATATCATGATTTCTGATCAGGACAAGGAAGATTACTTCCGTTCTAAGTTCATTGGTCGGCGGTTACGAGTCCCATCACCAACCAGTAGCATTTTTACTCAGTAGCGTTCAGTCGTCATCCGTTGGAAGCCACCAAAAGTCAACAGCTACCAGTCCCTCCAAGTCATCTGAACACGCCAGTGAGAACAGATAGTGATTATCGTCCTATAACAATCACCCTCACTTAGAAACTGTGAAAAATTTTGTCTCATTTCCGTGAAATTTGAAGGCAAAGTTAATACATACACACACATGTATACATACATATTTAGTAGAAAGTGGGTTATACATCTTTAGATGTATACCTGACTTTCCTACTATAAAATTAGAATATAACGGAACGCTGAACTCCAGACTATCAATTTAAACAACATTTTATTTAGGTGGTAAATATATACATCTTTACTTCTTGTTGTTACAGCTTCCGTGTGTATGAGCATAGTTGTTGGGACGTGGGTATGCAGTTGCGAGCGAGCTGTCGAGTGTAAGTCCGAAAGATGTAGAGAGACAGCTTAACACGTCCAATGCTCATGGTCGGCCGACCGTAAAAGAGGTAGAATTAAGCGGGAACGCTTGCTTGTTTAATTCCACGCATGCGTGAGACTACGCATGCGCACGGTGTTACTACACAT
>NC_068992.1:10096147-10098048 GCF_001194135.2 Octopus bimaculoides
TGTTCTGAAGTCGTCTAGAGAATTCATTATTTTCTGTCCAAATGATTTTGACGACTGCGGAATAAATGATAATCAGATGGGGCAATGTCCGACGAATATGGTGGTTGGGGCATCGTTTCCCATTCAAACTGCTCCAGCCTTTGGAATGTCTTCCTTGCTGTATGTGGCCGAGCATTATCCTGATGGAAGAACACCTTTCGTCTTGAAACCAAAGATGGTCGTTTTCCTTCTAGCGCTCACTTAAGCCGCTCAAGCTGTTTGCTGTTATCATTTGGTTGGAACTTAAAAATTCAAGGTTGACTAAACCTTTCATATCCCAGCAAACAGATAGCAACGCCTTACGCGGGTGAAGACCTTCTTTAGCCTAGGGTGCCGGTGTCCCTCCATTCCCTATATACTGTCTTCGGCGCTTGACATTTATACAGAGAAGCCATTTCTCGTCGCCAGTCACTATTCGGTTCCCAAAAGGTTCATTCGTGAAACGTGACAGCAAAGAAGAGCACACATTTACTCTCTACGCGCGATTAGACTCGGAAAGTTTGTGAGGAACCCATTGACCCAATTTCCGATGTCACGCTGGTGTCGATGAATGGTTGGATGACCCAATCAAAGCTTCTCTGCTAGTTTATCAACAGTTACAATGGGATTTTGTTCTACCAGGGTTTGCAGGACGAGCTTCACAAATCTTTCCCGGAAAACGGTAAGCCTAATGTCTAAATTTAAAAACAATTAATTATCTTCTGGCTTTTCCTTTTACCCGCTTCCATCATTGAATTGCAGCCATGCTGGAGAACCACCTTGCTAAGTTTAATCCAATATATCGACTCCAGTACTTACTTTTTTCCAAAGTCTGTTATTTATTATATCGGTATCTTTTGCCGAACTGCTAAGTTACGGTAACGAGGCAAACGTGAACGCACGCACGATAATCTTCTACATATTTTCTGTCAATGAAATTCATACAGAAGGCCTTGGTAGGCCTACCCAAGGTGCCGCGCAGTGGGACTGAACCAGAAACCACATGGTTGCAAAGCAAACTTCATAACCACACACCCATAATACTAGGACTTATAATACTCTTTTGACAATCGTTCGGCAATTTTGGTTGTCGTATAAGGAAGGTGTGAGGTGCGGGCTGAGTTAACCTGAATTTGAATGAGAGGGGTAAGGTAGAAGTTGAGTGAAAGGATCTAAATTTGGGAATTTCCAAGCAGTGGGCGGGGTTTAGTGAATGATGACAATATATTATGATGGTCGCTGCGTACATACGTAAATACATAGATATATGCAGACATACACACACTCTCTCTCTCACTTACACACACGAACACACACGCACACGCACACAAATGCACACACACACTCACGCGCGCACACACATACGCAAACAAACACGCGCGCACACACACACACGCGCACCTATACGCATAAGTAACTTTTAAAATTCTAAAAAAGGCAAAGTAAAGTGGGTGTGAGGAAGACGTAGCTATAAGGAAGGAGGGGGATGGTAAGTTGACAACAGTTGTTCACATGCAGCGTTTCTGCTGCACACACACACACACACACACACACACACACACACACATCATGCATAGGCGATTCAGTTCACCTTCAATTGAGTTCACGTACTTGATGTTGATAAGCGACAAAAATGGCGAAACTTCGATGTCCATCATTCCTGAATGGGATTCGGGGTGAGTTGTTTCGCCTGTCTATGACTTTCAGTGTTTTAACATCCAGTACTTTGAGAGAGCCATCTCCACCGCTTCAAATCGCAGCCTGCCGGCGAACAACCACTGCATATACATTGTGTATGTGCGTTCAATAATATATATATATGTATATCAGTTCATGTATATATTAATATTATCTCAGTTATTAAAACCTTTGATAATGTAAAT
>NC_068992.1:10098058-10100569 GCF_001194135.2 Octopus bimaculoides
CACACACACACATTCTTCTATAAAAGAACTTCCTGTTTTTCTCCCTCTCACCTCTCTGTCTTTTATACTCCTCTCTCTTTTTCTATTTGCATCCCATTCTCACTCACTGTACTTACCCCTTCTCTCTTCTTCGTTCCTCTCACCCCTTTTCCCGTCTCCCCACTCTTCCTCTTTCTCATATATTTGATAGACAGCGTTTGTTATACAAGCATTTACGAAATAGCATTAATAACGATGTTCCAGGATCAAGGTTTGGAAGACTTTGTGTCCTTTTCAGTTTTACATGAAACCCAACATACATGCATGAGAAGACACATGAGATGACATATAATTATGGAGTTTTGATCTTTTCTTTATTTTCACATGCAATCTTAAATGTGATGAAATCCAAGCAGAGCTTTTTCCAGAGTAGTTCTACACCAATAGACAAAATCTAATTGCAAAGCTGTTATTTAAGGGATCCCATATCATTATGGCTAAAATACAGAAATCGTCTGGTAAAAATATCACATTCAGTTGCGATATCCTGGCGAGAATATAAAATACACGAATGCAGTTTACAATACAGCATTATCAGTTAAAGTTATTTCTACGAAAGGGAGTGAATTACATGTGTATGGGCTTCCTCAAACTAATCATTCTGAAGTTAATTATTTAGCAACAGAACTATTAAAAGAAACGGGCGGCGAGCTGGCAGAATCGTTTGCACGCCGGGCGAAATGCTTAGCGGTATTTCGTCTGTCTTTACGTTCTGAGTTCAAATACCACCGAGGCTGACTTTGCTTTTCATCCTTTCGAGGTCGATAAAATAAGTACCAGTTACGCACTGGGGTTGATGTAATCGACTTAATAATCCCTTTGTCTGTCCTTGTTTGTCCCCTCTATGTTTAGCCCCTTGTGGGCAATAAAGAAATAAGAACTATTAAAAGAAACCTCTTACAATGAACTTTGCGAAAACGAATCCAAATTATTACACGAACAAAAAGTATTTTAGAACGTTATACTCAGAAAAGGACGAAAGTTTTTTTCTTTTCTTGATGCTCCGTCAGGAACTGGTAAAACATTTGTCACTAAACTGTAGTTTTCGCTGTTGCTTTTTAAGCTATTGCCGCTATGTTACTTTTGGGAGGACGAACAGTTCTCTATTTTTAGATTACCATTAAATTTAATTGACAACGATATATCAGTTTGTAATTTTAGTAAAACATTTGGGATGGAACAGGTACTAAAAGATGAAATTGCAAAAATGTGGACTATGAGGAGAGTGTCTGTTATTCCAGTAGTTGTAGGGGCACTCGGAGCACTTACAGCCAAGTTCGAGAAATGTGTGAGAGAAATCGGAATTGACATGAAAGTAGAGCAAGCTCCAAAAACTGCTCTGCTGGGGGACAGCTAGGATTTTGAGATTGGTACTTGGATATTAAATGTCTCCCACGGTAATCAACAACCAAATATCAAAGCTTATGATGTGCAGGAAGAGACTCTGTGAGACGTCTGATGGTAGGATGCTGTCCGCTCTCACAGAATCTACCAGAACAAACAACACCGAACGTTCGGAGAAGTAAAACAACAACAACAACAGCAACAACAGCAATAAAAAGATAATAATGACGATGATGATGATGATGATAACAATGATGAAGATGGCAATAATTATTCAATACCGGAATCATTATTTGTCAAGGAATATATCTATATCTATCTATCTATCTATCTATCTATCTATCTATCTATCTATCTATCTATCTATCTATCTATCTATACTTATAAATAATGATAAAATATACATTTGTTATCTGTAGATTGTTTTGTTTTTTCATTTTGAACAGTCATTTATATAGAGGGGAAAAATGCATAGATTTAGACTAAATTTTATAAAATAGACGTTGTTCATATAATATTTAAGATAACAATTAAATAACCGTTGTAAATAGATGCAATATGGATGAACATTAGCAACAAAAAACCATAATAGTAATAGTAAAGTAATAGTAAAATAATAATAATAATAATAATAATAATAATAATAATAATAATAATAATGAAAATTTCATTTATTTGCCAGAGACAGAATAAGGTGTGGGGGATTAAGTATAATAATGAAAGGATGAAAAAAAAAAGTAAGTATACAAGGTATGCACTGAAAGAGAAGGGACATATGCATAGCATACAAGGGTAAAAAAGAAAGAAATGGCGGGAAAATGATAGAGATGTGGATTTCCTAGGAAACCCTAGGATCAAGTGCCCTCTCCAATTCCTTCTCTCTGACTCACAGGTCTATACTTAGAGAGGTACCATCCACTCTTGCCATTTTCGCAGCTTTCACTCACCTTTCAGTGAACTCACTCGAGGAAAGTACTTACCATTCCACTCTCAGTTTCTTTTTCAAGTGAAACTTGAAGCAGTCAATGAAAGCTCCACCAAAGCGGATGTATCTGTCCTCATGCCTTTCAGCCTTGTCCACCAAAGTCTTCTTTCGCCACAGCTACCAGACAAAGGAAAACTGCCTTG
>NC_068992.1:10100579-10100962 GCF_001194135.2 Octopus bimaculoides
TTCTTTCGCCACAGCTACCAGACAAAGGAAAACTGCCTTGCCTATCCGATTGAAGGAGGGTGGCGGTGCGATCATCACTACAAACTCGGCCGACAGACTGATCGGCCCACACGTGACAGCAGCTGTTCAACATAACCCCCGCAAGTCAGCAATGCCCGGACACTGAACGAGGGCGTGCAGAACGGTTTCGTCACTCCGTGCGCACCTCGGACAAGTCCGTGTGACAGCACATCTATGCCTGTAGAGTTTATCTCGAACCGGTAGCGCTCCTCGGTAGCACTGCCAGGCCGAGGACATCTGGAAATTATCCATGAAAGTTTTCGAGCGGAAAGTCATAATAATAATAATAATAATAATAATAATAATAATAATAATAATAATAA
>NC_068992.1:10101533-10104099 GCF_001194135.2 Octopus bimaculoides
CTCCACCTGAAGAAAATTCTAACTGGGCCCCACCTGCGAGGTCATGCTCTGTTTATCTTGACATGAGATCACCATGTCACGCACATATGGTTGTGATGCATGTGCCTGGTGTACCTTTATCAGACGGATAGTCATGATGGGTATAATGGGATTCGTATATTTTACCCCAGTGTCACTTTGATGGCATGCACTGCTCTCTCACTCAATAATAATAATAATAATAATAATAATAATAATAATAATAACAATAATAATAGAGAAGAAACTCTACTTCTGTGTGAATGACGGAGCCAGCTTGAGCATAATCCTATGAACGAGGAAAAGAAAGGAAAAAAAGAGAGTCACTTACTGTAAGGTGTCTTTGTAGGACATTATTGCCCGAGGTTACCGTGGTCTTTTCCGTAGGCTTTTCTCTCCACGGATAAACCTAATCTGTTTTTTACTTTTTTGTAACATTTACAATATTTTCTGTGATACACGATCCCGTTCGATCGGCGCTTTTTTTTTCACGTTCCCTTATTTTTCTCCTTTTTCCTTCTTCAAAAGAAAAGCTCTACAATATATTTTGTCCCCTCTGTGTTCGGCTCTATGTGGCTAATAAAGAAACATATCTATCTATCTATCTATCTATCTATCTATCTATCTATCTATCTAACGAAGCGGGGGTAAAATCAAGGTGTTCACACGACATCGCGAGATTCCAACATGTCCTCTCAACGACTCATACCGACCTCTCGTCGCAACCAATACGCTACTCTTTATAAGAGTTCGGCCAGTCCGTTCTTCCAACCCCACAAGGATGTCAATGAGTCTCACCACAGCAGTGTTAATAATTAGCGCAAAAAATATATAAATTTTTGTTTATAATTTTGGTTGGGATTTATTAACAAGTTATAAATTTTAATTCATTAGTTTTGTTTAAATTTATCCTGACTCGTGTGGGCGATACAGCTTTTCATGACCGCTTCTGTTGACATTGTATTAGCCTATAAAAATCGTTCGAGTGTTAAGACAAAAGAAAGGCAAAAAAGTGAAAAAGAACCCCACCTCCTCAAGAAAACGAGAAAAGGAAAAGTAAAGAAACGAAGAAAAAAATGTTGCTAAATTTGTGTTTGAAATTTTCAGGATTAACTGATTAAAATGATTTGAATATGTTTTGGTTTGTTTCATTGTGAGTGTTTCTTGATTTTCGATTATTGTAAACCCCAATCAAAGACTAAACCAGACAAGAAACGGCCTGGCATAAAAAAAAAAAGTGAAAGAGAAACGGAATTGGAAATGAAAAAAATTGATTTTTCTTATGTAAATGGTGTTTTGATACTTCCAGCTTGATAGTATGTTTTTATGTGAAGAAGAAACTAAAAGCGAAATCTCAACAAATTATATATGTTGTTTGTTGTTATTTGTTGTTGGTGCTGTTGTTCTTTTTCCATCAAAGTGAGCTAATAGCTAGTGGTATGAATTTAAATAAATCAGGTATTAAAGGACGTGGGCTGAAAATTTTTGAATGACTTGAATTTTCCTCTTAGCTGAAGAAAACGAAAACTTAATGGTATTTGTTAGTAATTCTCAAAGAAGCAAAAGAAATAGAAAACGATATAATTTCAATAAATTAAGATCCACTTTCACAGAAAATCGAATGTTCATGCTAATAGTACACACACACACACACACACACACACACACACACACACACACGCACATACACAATCCTGATCTGTCTTAGTTGATAAGGTGACAGCTACAGACATGCTTCGGTCATATTTGGTGTCATCAACATAATATTAAGGACCCAGAAGTTTTTACAAGTGAGAAGAAAAGAATTATGAAAATTTTTGCCCAGTATATTTTGCATACATACAAAAGAGTTAACGAAGGGAAGTAACTCAAATAATGGACCAATGACATGCATTTAGATAATTCAGGTTGGCGTTGTTGTACTGAATAAATGTATAAAAATAACTAAATGGATTGAAATTTGCTTCTTAGAGAAAGAAAACAAAATTTAGTGATAATTGTTTGAAATTATGCGTTAACTGTCTAAAATTGTTTCATGGACATTCCGAATAGGAAGCGTTACTATTGTATAAAGTAGTATATTTATCTTATTCTGTTGTAAAGAATACTGCGTTTCAATTGATTATGGTAATTCTTCCCTTAATAATTACGTCCACTCGCTACTGTTTTAAAGTATAGGAAAATTTGCTAACGACCGACGGCTGAGTCGATATCCTATCGCCACCAGCACTGCACACTACAGACGCTCAAAGTACAAAAGCACACAACTTAGGTGGACTCACTTCATTTAGTTATAAATAGGTTATTTTTGGTGGTGTGGAGGCCCAATGGCCCAGTGGTTAGGGTAGCGGACTCGCGGTCATAGGATCGCGATTTCGATTCCCAGACCGGGCGTTGTGAGTGTTTATTGAGCGAAAACACCTAAAAGCTCCACGAGGCTCCGGCAGGGGATGGTGGCGAACCCTGCTGTACTCTTCCACCACAACTTTCTCTCACTCTTACTTCCTGTTTCTGCTGTGCCTGTAATTCAAAGGGCCAGCCTTGTCAC
>NC_068992.1:10104109-10106196 GCF_001194135.2 Octopus bimaculoides
CAGGGGATGGTGGCGAACCCTGCTGTACTCTTCCACCACAACTTTCTCTCACTCTTTCTTCCTGTTTCTGTTGTACCTGTATTTCAAAGGGCCAGCCTTGTCACACTGTGTCACGCTGAATATCCCCGAGAACTACGTTAAGGGTACATGTGTCTGTGGGGTGCTCAGCCACTTGCACGTTAATTTCACGAGCAGCCTGTTCCGTTGATCGGATCAACTGGAACCCTCGACGTCGTCCATACACACACACACACACACATACATATATCTATATATTTATACATATAAAGAGCCACTTCAGCTGAGCGTGAAGAAGCTAAGGAGAATATTTTATGCTTAGTTTTTACACTTATTCGAGTTTCGTTAATCTCAAATTATGCGCTATTTTTCCATGATCCCCCTTCGTTTGCCCTAGTTATTTAATTTTTCTTTTGCACTTTTTAGCTTTTTTATATCTAAGATTGGATATTAATGACTTTTATTTCAAATGTAATTCTGAAAAATTGAAAAAGCAAAGTGACCTCATTTTGTCATACTTATTTTGCTCTACCTAAATTTGTCTTTTGTATGCTCAAAGATAACGGAGATAATTTTCTGAAATAGTGTTCTGAACAATGGCGGCTCGTGTATAGGCACTGCGGAACCACAGCACCCGTTATTTTCACTCATTACCATCGATAACATTCAATATAATGAGTCTTTTCTTCTTTAATTCTTTCTTTTTACTTGTATATTATATAATCCTTAAGCTTCATGTCAGTAGCCATCCCTTCGTTCATGAAAAATTATGAAAATCGTTGTATGGAACTGTGTGCTTCACAGTTCAAGCAATGTTTGGCTGTTGTGTGAACGTATCCGAGGAAAGAAGCTGTACACTCGTTAGAGGGAGCCCTGTCCCTCGTGTAGTGCAGACCCTGTTATCCGAGTGTAAGGTAGAATTTAATTTTGACTCAGATTGTGTTGTGCTTGAAAACCGTGAAGCATATTCGTGAATATGATAAACTGTAGATGATTATCATGCTTCCAGCTATTCTATCTACTTCACAATTGTTTTGGTTGTTTTATTTTATAGAAAATATAATAATTTAACCACGACCTCCTTGCATCCCCAAGAAATAAGTTCTGTGACAGTAAGTGAACTTTAGCTTAAGTTTTTACAGTTGTCTCTCTATGAGCAAAGAGGCCACTGAACACCTGATATTCAAATATCTCATCCAGGAATAAGTAACAATAAGAGGTATATTCACAGCTTTCATTATGAACGGTACCAACGGAAAAGTTGGCTCTGCGGCTGTGAAGTGAAAAATGCATTGCTTTACTTCCCGTGTTTGCTGTTTGGTGATGTAACGTGAAAGTAAAAACCGAAAAACAGAAGTTAAAGAAGCATGTTGAAAATGTGGCTTCACTGTCGCTTTTAGGAAACGTAATTATTAGGAAGAAACTACAGACTTTCAATCAATGAGCACAACATGAAGGTTATAAAGAACTGTGAAATTTTATCCAGATTAATAGACTGTATTTTATTTTGTGGAAACTTCCAAGCTTCCCTTACGTGGACATGATGTAAAAGATGATTCAGTAAATCCAGAGGTATTTAGAGGATTAATAAATTTTGCACCTAAATTACATCCAATTTTGAAGAATCACTAAGGAACCAGTACGGTTTTCAAAAGTGTTTCTAAACCCATTCAGAATGAGTCACTTGACTGCCTGCTACAAATATACCATCAGGACTGAAATTAGAGAAGCTTAATTTGTAACCGTCATGGCTGATGACACAACAAATGTTTCGGAACACACTCAAATGGTCATTGTTCTACTGTACGTGTTGAAGGAAGAAATATTTGAGCGTTTTTGGGGATTCTTCATTCCAGAAAATTAAACTCCAGATGACATATCAAAATATATTCTAGAACAATCTTATAATAATTCTGCTTGTCATTGCGTTACTTAGCCCGTCGGTAACGCTTTCACGTGATTAGAGAAAAGGGGAAAGAAAGAAAAGAGAGAGAGAGAAAAAGAGGGAGAGAAAAAATTAGGAGGGAGAGAGAAGCGTCCATGACGTGAGGCAAAGCAGAAAGAAAGAG
>NC_068992.1:10106206-10107290 GCF_001194135.2 Octopus bimaculoides
GAAAGAAAGAAAGAGAGAGAGAGAGAGAGAGAGAGAGAGAGAGAGAGAGTAGTGTCCATGATGTGAAGTAGGAGGAACGTAATTTTAGCAGAGGGGTGAGGTTAAAGAAAGGCAGAGACAGAAAGAGAGAGAGAGAGGGAGAGAGGGAGAGAAAGAGGGAGAGAGAGATGATGATGATGGTGATGGGGGTAGTGGTAGCCGTGGTGGTGGTGGTGGTGATTGGATAGTGAAAAGTGTATTTTTAATTGAACTAAGTATTTTTATACCACTTATCACTTAACGCATGCGCGTAAGTGCAATTCCACGAAAATTCTCGCTTATTTACCTGGCAGATATATGCAATTTAATTAAAAGTTGTCTCATATGTACGAGATATTTTCTTGTTTATGGGAAAAATGGAAAAATAAGAGTGCATATTTATTTTATGAGTGCTGTGTATTAAGTCTATAATATTGTGCATAAAGTTTTAAAATATAAAGTGTATGAATTAATCATCGTATTCCAATTTCTTTCACTTTTCAGTGAAAAGCAGATGGCCGACTGTCTTTCCATACAGACACAACACAGATTACGCTTGCAGATTTTTTGGATAACATTTTCAGAAATAAGCTAGTAGGTTTTACTATTAATTCCGTGAAATATTCACGGGTTCCGCTAGTGAGAAATAATCCTTCAAGGAAAAAGACAAAAACTGATAGCTCAGACATTTGATGGTACAAATGTCACGAAAGGCAAAAAAGCAGGAGTTCAAGCAAATATAGAATTAGTTTATAATAATGCACATTTCATTCACTGTTATGCACATCGACTTAATTTAATAACGAAAAATGCAGTAAGAATTACACGGAAACGCAAGAATATTTCTCTCTAACATTTTGGCTATTCCAACATTCTTCTCAAGATTAGCGCAACGTGTATCCATTCTCAAGAAGCATATGGACGTCAGTGTTTCACGTCCATCCTCTACAAGGTGGAACTTTAATAAAGTTCATGAAAATTTGCAATCTTTAAACAGTCATCCAGGGATCAAGGAGAAAATTATTAACCTTTTCGCTCAAGGTAAAACAAAAAAAAAAAAAAAAAA
>NC_068992.1:10107597-10109503 GCF_001194135.2 Octopus bimaculoides
TATATATATATATGTATATATATATATGTATATATATATATATGTATATATATATATATATATACCTTTTTAAATAAAAAATACCGTAAATATTACTCATTGTGCCCCACCAGCTAATCTGTAATAACATCTTTAGTTATAGTTTAGGCTTATGAGAGAAAAAACAGTGATTAATTTTTTTTTCTTTTGAGAATAGAATAATACAAAAGAGAGCTGCCAGCCATCTTAATCAGCCAATTCATTCGAAAAACACGAACAAAAACAAGCAAAAACAAAAACAACAACGAGAAACAAACAAAGAAATGAACAAAGAAAAATAAGAAAAATGTATTTAATCTTCATTGGCGCCGTCGGCATTCCCTTGTCATTGAGGATGCTTTTAAGAATTCTGAAAACCTGGTATGCTGGATCCTCGCAGTTCTTTGTGTTCAAAACCGCCATACTGCTGTTCCGAGAGAAGCTTAATCTGATAACAGAGAGATTCGAGTTCCACAGATTGCCATCGTCTACCTTGACTCGAAGAGATTCCAATACTGCAATCTGCTGTCGTCCACTTGGATACTTTATATCAGAGTGTGAGGTTGAATGAAAAGGTTATCGGTGGGATTTGAACCCCTTGGGCGGAATACGAACTCAGAACGCTAAGATCCGGAACATATACTGCAAGGCATTTCATTCGACGCTCTAATGACTGCTAATTTACATGAATTTGCATTAAGCTATAGTCTAAAAGTTGTGTATTATTTTCAAACAAAACAGGAATGAAGACATGTTCAATTATTCCTTAGTGAGCACCAACTTCCCACGCCAAAAGATTTCCCAAGTGCATGCATAATCTAATTGGCCTCACCATTCATATAAGTGAAGACGTGTGCATAAATTTCAATCGAAAACTTACAGAAGGCAGCGTAAAAGTTTCGACCATTTATTTAGATAATTGACTTCCCAACCTACATTAGTCAAGGGTTTTTTTTCTGCTTATTTGTTTTATTTACCTGTTTTATTTATTTAACCGTTTTGAAACGCGTTACTTTCAACATATTGAAACAAGTTATTTTGAGATTCACAGCGAATCATTAGCATTAAAAATATAGTCTAATACATATATATTTTTGCAAGCTGTTTCATGTAGTTTACTTTGTGTTTTAAAACACTCATTATCTACTTAATCTGTTCATGAAACCAATTTCATGTTAAAAAGTTTAATCAAGATAAAGCGAAATGAAAGAAAATTGTCTTTCTACGAATTTGTAACAACAAATTTTTCGTCACTTCTTCCATTCCATGTTACTCTACTTTCAGACTCTATACAGGAATATATCACAAAATTTAGTGAATGTCAAACGTGACGGAATATCCGTTTTTATACACCGTATCACAATACTCTGTTGTCATCAGTATCTTATTTTTAGTTTCTTTACTCAGCATTTTCTTTGCCAAAATTAATGAAAAATCAGCACTTTCAAAAGGCCAGATATCTTAGAGGAATGTGATGCATTTATAATCAATCAAATTATAAATAAAACTTTTAAAATGAAGCAGAAAATAACGCCAGGAAGCGAAAACTTGTTATAAAAATATTCGTGAATTAAATATATTCACAATAGAATAAGTACGTTGACAACATTGTAAATAAGTCAATTTACAGACAATGGTAAATCTCAACGACAGGACGCCATTTTATTGACCAAAGGAAAAAAGAAAATTTATAATGTGTAACATTGGTTTCATTCAAACTAGAATAGGAAGAAGGCCTATTTAAATTTTAGAGAATGGAGTTAATATCGATGGAGTCAAACTCAACAATATATATATGTATGTATGTATATATGTATGTATATATATGTAAATATATATATATATATATATACATACCCACATACATATATATATATGTATGTATATA
>NC_068992.1:10109513-10111462 GCF_001194135.2 Octopus bimaculoides
TATATATATGTATGTATATATATGTATATATTGGTTCTGTAGGGATGGAAGACAAAATTGACTTAGGAGGGAAAATAGAATAGATAAAACTAAATGCGATAATTTCATTTAATATGCCATGTTACCCTGTTTTGACTACCCATAAGGACCAAGTTTAAAGAGTGGCTGTGAAATGCTAAAGCTCTATCTTTCCAAACGGCCGTAAGCTTTTCAGGTGAAGTGAAATAGCTTCAATTAAAAATCGACATGATGTCGCTGTCTATATTCTCCAGGAACCGACCATAATATTACGCAGTCGTAATATTTATGGATTGTTACTGAAATAAAAGAGAAAACCTGGAAATAATACGGTAAATATAAAAATAAGCTATTCTTTAGAGAGTCGTTTTATTTTCCACATGATTCAACAATTGGATCTGTTTATCCCCACGCAACAAATTTACCGTCTTTTATTCCTCCAAGAAACGCAATTTGGTGTGATCATTTCATGAAATATCTGCAACTTGATATTAGATTCATTTTGTTCTGGAAATTTAGTTTTCCATTAATTTCCTTTCTTGCATACAATATTTCCCGACCCAAAATAATTTAGACTAAGATGAGGGAAAAGAATTATTTTAATGTCATGTGTCTAATAATAAGCAGCCATGATAAATATTTACTAATTATTCGAAAACGAAACAAAAATAAATGATTTTTTTCCTTCTAAAATGGGTTGCAGTCCAATAGCCCGAAGAAAATATCGAAATATAATTTAAATTTGTATTAACTTATGAATAATCTTTTAAAATAGAGATTCTTTAAATGCTTCAATGACAATATCCAGAGGAAAACCCCAGCACAACCTGAAAGTTCGTTTTGTATTGAATGAATAGTAAGTATGACGAGTTTGCGAGTTTGGTTTCATTTTCTGTAGCCAATACTTCTCTCTTCACTGATAATCGACATGAACTAAATAAATCTTGCGATATAGATTAATGTCTGTCCGTATTCTTTAAACATTGAGTCTCAGTTCATATCTTAAGTTTGAGCGAAGTCTTTTGTCAGCGTTCATTCGAACTGTTATTTTTCTTGCTGTTCTGTAACATGGTGCAAAATAACTGCCACCATTAAAAAAAAAAAAAAAAATGTGTATGCTTATTTTGTTTGTTTGCTTGCTTGTTTCTGATCGTTTCCATTTGTAAATAATTTAATACAATTTTTTTTCTCTGTGAATGTTTTCAGGTCATTTAATATATTTGTTTAACACGAAGTTACTATAATTTTTTCTTCAGTTTCCGTGAAATTGCAATATTTACATTAGCTGGACGATTGCTGTCGCATCGCTTCTGTATAGAAAGTTAAGCACATTACATATTCGTTTCGACTGGGATCACAATAATGAACACAGCTCAAAATGATATGTCTATTTAAACAATAAGAACATATAAGGTTACAATATGCATTGCCCGATTGTCTTGGAATTCTCCGTGGGATGCTATTCTCTGGTAAGCTATGAACTTTGTTAGCACGCTTAAAAAGTGTGTTTTCTCGGTAAAATCTTGGATTGATTTGGTTCAAATGTAGGTTTTGTGTTTGGTCAGGTGATCGCCAACACCGATACTGTTGGATGTATGCAAAACCAAGCAAACTGAGCCAGACAATTCGGTACATTCTGGAAATAGACAAAGCGGAAAAATACATAAATATTACTCGGATGTCTTAGTTATAGCTGATGACGGCCAAGGTATTCGACGTAAGCGTTGTAATAGACGTTATAAAAAAAACAAGAGAGGTAGAAACACTAAAATCACCTCTGACGCACTCCATCAATTACTGAGTCTGTGTGTTGCTGCGTAATCACGTAACCGTGTTACGTAATTGCGTAACCGTGTTACGTAATTGCGTAACCGTGTTACGTAATTGCGTAACCGTGTTACGTAATTGCGTAACCGTGTTACGTAATTGCG
>NC_068992.1:10113328-10117153 GCF_001194135.2 Octopus bimaculoides
ATATATATACACAATAAATATCTATACATACACACACATATATGCATACGTATATATATATATAAATGCACACTCACATACACACACACACACACACACATACACACACACACACTGTTTATTTGAACCGAGTTCTTTGAATTGGAAGAAATATGTGGGCAGGATCAATGAGAAAATGAACGAGAAAAAATTAACAGACATTTCGTTGTGGTTGTTGTTTTTGTTGTTGGTGATGATGATGATGATGATTGTAACAATGATGATGATGACAACGATGATGATGATGACAATAATAATAATGGTAGTGGTGGTATTTGCGGTAATGATGATGATGATGGTGGTGGTGGTGGCGGTGGTAGTAGTAGTAGTAGTAGTAGTAGTAGTAGTAGTAGTAGTAGTAGTAGTAGTAGTAGCAGTAGTAGTAGTAGCAGTAGTGATCTGGTGGTGATGATGCTGATGATGTCGACAACAATGCTGACGGTCATTATGATAATGATGACGACCATGACAACGTCGGTGATAATGACGATGGTGAGGATGGATAGTAGTAGTAGTAGTAGTAGTAGTAGTAGTAGTAGTAGTAGTAGTAGTAGTAGTAGTAGTAATAGGCGGAAGAGGAGGAAGAGAAGAAGAACGACGATGTTGGTAGGAATGCGATTAATCGATCTGTTCAATCAATCAGTTAGCCAATGACTTCATTACCAAAGATTAATATTGCTGATGATAATTAAAATGATAATTAATCAAGATGTTCTTATTTATCTATTTATTTACTTTCGTATTTTTCTGAGTTATTTTTTTTTCTTACGAAAAACTCTGAGGAGCGTTTCGAGAGAACTAATATAGCATTTTAATTTTCCATCTATATTATATAAGAAAGGGAAAAAAAAATAGTTCTTTTAATCAACATTTTTTCTTCTGAACAAATATTTTTAAAGAGGTTATAAGAATTATGTCAATAAAAAAAAAAAAAAAAAAAAAAAAAAAAAAAATTGTGTTTCTGCAAAAAAATTAATTTATAATATTCTACTTTATTTTTGAGACCGGAATGAGATTACAAAAAATAGCATACAAAGGAAGAATCATTTTCTACAGAACTAAAAATAGAATTATGTTTTATTATAATTATGCTTTATTATACAAAAACGGGGGGTCGACTTTATTAAAGCCAGGGGAGTGAGTACTGGCGATGTTATAGCGGGAGTGTGGTCTAAGTAGTGAATGTATCAGGTTTTCAATCCAGGGACCAACGCACGTTGGATTTCTATACACAGACAAGCCTTCGTTGAATGCGATTATCAAATTACGCAAAACGTGACGGGCAAGTTATTAGCAATAAACTGTAAGAGGTCTTTTAAAGTACAACATTAGAAAAGAATAATCTAATTTTAGTAAGTTATTAGTAATGAAAAATACTAGATTGGAGGGGCACCAATTGACAAGAAGGGCCTCAGCTCATTAGAAAAGGCATCACAGTCATCAACGAGTTAGTAGCAAAGATGGGCAAAAGCGATTTATTCCGTTGGCAGCATTTGGAACAGTTGTGTGCAGTTTGTGTTCAACACTTAACCGAACTTATTACAGACTGGAGTAACTCGAGACGGCGGCTTTAGCTCTGTAGTATTCACATCACTCTGTTAAATATAATGCTTGTTTATTCTCATTGTTTCCAACTAACCATGCACCGTCTCATTGCTTTGATAATGTGATTCTTTATTTTTAGAATGACATTGTAGGGGTAACTGTGAGAGGCTAGATTTGGCCGGTTTGAATACATGAACAGCCAGAATATTTGGGCTATTTTAAATGCTAAAGTCTAAATCGTACTTAAAATGTCTGCTGCAACTCTCAGCTCGAGAGATGAAATGGTCTCACGATTATCATTCGTAATCAACTTGGTAACAGCAAAAGACTTTTGTCTTCGAAATATAACGAAGAAGCTTCATCAGTTATGCGTCGCTCTTTCATTAATAGGCAGTGACAAACTATGAACGCAGACATTGCAAAATATTGTTAGATCTACTGTAGCGGATCTTGCTATGCTTGTGTCTCTTTCTTTATCTTAGTGTTTCATTCATTTCAACCTGGCAATTTTATTCTTTTCTTTTTAAGTAATCGTCCACTGCCATCCTTCATTGTCCGTCACTGTCATCTTCCCTATTATTGCAATCACACCGTCCACTTCATTGAAATGTCTTTTAATGATATTCTTATAAGCTTCTATATTTTAGCTCGCTGTAGATCATAGCATTGGCGATTCTAGTGTCCGCCAATTGGATTATATGTTTCACTCAGCCCACCGTGATTCCTGCAGACCAGTCTCAATACTATGCATATATGGATGCTGCAGGATCTTCTAGTTTAATTGGTAATGGTGCTAAAAGCTATTAATGGCAGGAATTCATTGGACAAGCTGTGTGGAGAAAATCTCCAGGACTGGATAGTCTACACAAGAAGATTTATTTGAACATATCACACTTACTTCTGTTTTGCTAGATCCTGCAGTAATTTGCAGCAGATTGCTTTAGCTCTTCTTTTTTTAATGCATAATCATGGACAAAATGTGGCACCCTTGATACAATTTTTTCAGCATTTCTGAGACTGGTGACAGGAAGAGAGAAGTCCTCTTGAACTTCAAGGTATAGCTTTAATTCTCGTAACAGAGTGAATTTCGTTAGAGGCGTCAAAGGTGGATGCTAATCTGAGAGACACGTAAAGTTAACAACCCAGTTATTCAGACCTAGAACCAGCGCAAATACCACAAACTACTTCAACAATTCCACCAACCCACCGACATGGACTGGTATTTTATTTTATCAAGCCTGAAAGGTTGAAATCTCACAATCACTAGCTTTCTTGGGCAATGAAGAGCAGGAAGCTTTCATCTACCTGCTTGGTCTTTGTTTACAGAAGGCTCTGAAAACAGAGGTTTCCTCATTGACCAGATCCTCGTTAATTTATTGAAATATCATTTGAAGTAAAAGGGGAGAGAGAGAGAAAGATATCCTGCTCTTTATATATTTATCTCTCATTCCCGTCCATTACTAGGAATAGCACCACCACAACCAACAAGAACTTGTGCCATTGCAACAACCATCAATACCACGCTTATCGTTTCAATCTGGCGCAGCTTCTTACTACAACTGCAGCTATTGCAATTATCATAGAATGATCGCCACATCGAGATTACCATTATCAGACACAACCATCGCAATAGTCTGCACCGTACCAGCAACAGCAACAGCAACAGCAACAGCAGCACCAGCACCACCACTAAAACCACCACCACCAGATACCTAACCAAACACGCTGCTGTCACCCAAATTAATAAACGCTTGCTTAATTTACTAAATAACTTGTTTGGATTTGACTAATTACAAACTAAAAGGCAAAACCTTGTTAACAATATAATAATTGTTTAATAACATGGCTGTTACGGATGTCTGTGCGTGTGTGTGTGCGTGTGTGTGTTTGTGTGTGTGAGTGTGTAAATGATTGCTTGTTTTATAATGGATATGTGCGCATGAATTACTGCGGAAGTGTATAACACATGCATACATAAATACATACATACACACACATATATGTACATAGATGTGTGTATATATGTGTATGTGTGTGTACGTGTGTGTGTGTATAAGTATGCTCGTAAGTATGACTATATATATGTATGTATATGTATGCAGCTATGTATATATGTAACTGTGTACGCATGCATGTATATATTGCGTACAATGTATACGTACAGTATATAATGCACACGATTGTTCATATACATATACATATATGTACACACACACACACACATACACAGATACACACACA
>NC_068992.1:10118080-10122483 GCF_001194135.2 Octopus bimaculoides
CGCCGCCGCCGCCGCCACCGACCAGTCTCCTTGCTCTGTCTCCGTAGCCATTTCGAAATTGGTTTGGAGACGGTAAAAATGTGGATAAAATATCTCGGAGTAAATTCTTGCTAATGGAGTAAACTCTGCGTGGTTGTTCGATCTACGAGAAATAGCTGTTAAATCGTCATCAAATCATACCCTAATCGCCTTAGAAAACGATGTGATGGATAATGAGATTCTGTGGCTTTGTATGTATAAAAAAGGCGGGATGGTCATTGCTAGAATGGTTTTGATTAGTGTTGAACTAAAGATAAACACCATAAAGCCGGAAGAAATGCTGCTAAGCATTTTGTCCGGCGGCGTACCAGATTGGTAGAGTCGGAAAAGTGTCGGAAACAAAAGGTTGCTTTATTTTTTATCTTTTACGTGTTTCAGTCTTTAGACTGCGGCATTGCTGGAGCACCGCCTTGAAGAACTTTTAGTCGAATGGATCGACCCTATTAATTATTTTTTAAAGCCAGGTACTCATTTTATTGGTTTCTTTCGCCGAAGCGCTAAGTTACGGGGACGTAAACACACCTCACCGCTTGTCAAGCGGTGGTGAGGAACTGACACTTACAAAAAGACACGCACACACATACATACGACAGGCTTCTTTCAGTTTCTTTCTACCAAATCCACTCACGAGGCTTTGGTCTGCGCAAGGCTATAGTAGAAAAGCCTCGGTCAAAGTGCCAAACAGTGGGGATGAACCCGGAGCCATGTGGTTGGGAAGGAAACTTCTTACCACTCAGCTACGCTTAGCGATATTTCTTCAGACTCTTCTAAGTTCTGAATTCAAATCTCACCGTAGTCAACCATTCGCGGCAAAATAAAACAAAGTTCTGACCAAAAAATGGTGGCATCAATGGCATCAACTAAACTAGTTTAGGAAAGTGGGTTATACATCATTAGATGTACACCTGACTTTCCTATATTAAATTAGAAGTGAACTGAACGCAGAACTCCAAACTGATCAACAACAACAATATTTATTTTATGGTGGAAAATATACAGCTTCCAATTGTCCGGTTTCTGAGTAGCCTGAATGTAGATGTACTGTCCCTAGAGATGAATCGTCGGAGAGACAACTTGCTTCTTCCACACTCAATGAGAGCTTGTTTTAGACCGTCTTGCTTGTTCGCTGTCTGGCGTGGTAAGAGAGAGAATAGAAGCGGGAACGCTTGGATGTTGAAATCCACGCATGCGTGGTTAAGGATGCAACAATGGCGACTATGCCTTTTTGGCGCCAATATGACGTCACTACACTAGTCTTGTGTTTAAATCAGAAGCTATGCTATATCATTACTCAGCGATATTTGTTCCGGCCTCAAGGAGACGGACTGGCTGAATCGTTAGCTCGCCGACCAAAAAGTTTGGCGGCATTACGTTCATGAGTTCATATTTCGCCGAGATCAACCTTACCTTTCATTCTTTAGGGGTTGATAAAATAAGTACCAGTTGAGCACTGGGGTGGCTGCAATCGACTTAGATCCGCCCGCACCTCGAAATTTCTGGCCTTGTGTCAAAGTTTCAAACCGAAATTTGTTCCGGGATTTTACGTTGTGAGATCAAATCCCAACAAGGTTATCATTGTCATTCATCTTTTCATGGGTCGATCAAATAAAATACAAGGAGAGAGGTTTAGCTGAAGGTATATCAAACTAAATCCTTTTGCACAAACTTAAAACCCTGAACCTATATCAGAAACAATTATACATATTTAGCCACCTCTTAACAATTTCAGTCGAGCAAACTTCATGAAAAAGAAAAAAAGAAAAAAGTGAAACTGTTTTGGTATTTATAACAAGTCGTATTGTTGTATTATGTTGATATCGTTAAGCGGATAAGATATAATCTCCGCTACAACACACGCACACAATGTACACAAAAAATGTGACTACTTTAACCGGATAGGGCGCTGGCCAATTGCAGGTGTCCGTCGTCTTTATTTGTTACTGAATATATCAGGCTTGAAGTGTTAATCGACACGATCAGATAAAACTAAAAGGAATAGCGCTTGTCTCACCACGAAATACCTGAAGCAACTGATGGGAATTGGTCAAAATCGCAAACGAAACAGGATGTATTTATTATATCCTGCTCAAGCTGTGTACCAGTTACAACGTATACATACATACATTCATGCATACATACATACATACATACATATATACACACAGACATACATACATGCATGCATGCATGCATGCATACATACATACATATGCAAATGCTGCATATTTATGTATGTATATCTCTCTATCTCTGTCTGTCTCAGTGTGTGTGTATATATAGATACAAATATTTATATATATATATATATATATATATGTATGTATGTATGTATGTATGTATATACTTGTATATATATATATATATATATATATATATATATATACACACACACACACATATATATATAGTTGTGTATATATACATGTTTGCATCTTTGTAAGTATGCCTTTCCATGCGTGCGCGCGCGCGTGTGTGTGTGTATGAGCATGTGTGCATAGTCTAAGACGGAAGAAAATTTTAACATCACCTCTGGAGTTCGAAAGCTGCAAATATATCAAACTCTACAGCTGTCCTAATAACGCACACACACACACACGCACACACACACACACACACACACACACACACACACACATTTTTATGTATTTCTATATTTCCGAATAAAACTTTTGAAACGTAATTTTACATTATTCCTATTAAAAATCTCATGAAATCAGATTACATTTTCAGTTTCACTTCCTTCTGAGAGTTCATGTTATCATAAATTATGTAATTAGTTTTAACCTTACAAACACTTTCTTACGCGTCATTTTAACAAGGGTTTACTTTGTTAAGGGAAGATGCAGGAGATAAAATAACCAATACAAAAGAATTTTTCTTTTTGTTTTTTGTGAAAGCGGGAGGTTTGTTTACAGCTATATTTCAATAATACAGGATTTTATTTGGCTTATCAAATCGTTAATACCCTTTGCTTTCTTTGATATCTTAGAAATTACAATATCTAATCTTTTGCTTGTTTCAGTCATTGGACTGCAGCTATGCTAGGCCACCACCTTTAGGCATTAGTCGATGACTGGACGATGATAAACTGCGTGGCGTTCTAAACATAAAATTAGTCGCCATACGTCTATCTGTACATGGAAGAGAGATGTTATATATATGCACACACACACACACACATACATGTAAATTTCCCGATTGAACACCGCACGTTATACAAGCTTGACCGAAAGTTGCAAGATCATATGTATTACGATACATATGAAGGATATTTATCTCTGGATAAAATGCCCCTTTTATGTTGATCCCACCTATAAATATATATCTAAAAAGAAACTGGTACTCCGTCGCTTACGACGACGAGGATTCCAGGTGATCGGATCAATGGAACAGCCTATTCACCAGATTAACGTGCAAGTGGCTGAGTATTCCACCGGCTCGCATACCCTTAACATAGTTCTCATACAGGCATTTCATATTTTTGCCAGCTGAGTGGACTGGAGCAATGAGAACGAAAGTGTTTTCCTCAAGGACTCAACATGCCGTCGGGAATCGAACACATGATTTTATGATCGTGAGCCGAATGGCCTAACTAATTAGTCACGCACCTTCTACAGCCCCACACATATCTATATCTATATAATTTATTGTCATCAAATAATTACGTGAAACATGTTCAATACACATACACATCCACCCAACCACACGTATATACAAACTCATGCGACAGGCTTCTTTTAGGTTCCGTCAACCAAAACCACTCACAAGGCTTTATTCGATCCGAGGCTATAGTAGAAGGCATTTGCCCAAGGTGCTACGCAATGGAACTGAACTTGGGACATCTATAAGACATTAAAAGTAAAATTGAATCTTGCTTGCTTGCTTGCAATGTTACTCGGCCAAAATGACGCATAATGGGAAAATGTAAATAATAGGAAGATGTAAATACGAACGGAATGAAACAAATTTCGCGTAAATCGGATAACGGTTGTGAAGATATTAAGGGTTTTCAGGGTATAAATACCCAAAACGGTGCGTAATGGGAGAAGTCTCTGAAATTAGCGTAATCCTGAACGTTAATTTCACGAGCAGGCTGTTCCGTTGATCAGATCAATTGGAACCCTCGACGTCGTAAGCGACGGAGTGCCAACAACAACATAAATCATTGTTATCAAATGATAAAGTGAAACTAGTTCAGAAAATTGCATCATTTTATTTGAGAACATTTTAGGGCTTGATCAAACATAAACACCAAAAATATTTACTCTTTTAAAGCTACGCGAATATTTCTGTTTGCGAGTAGGTGGATGAGTGTGTGCATGTATGTAGTTTTATCTACATACGCATATGCATACATATAGAAA